>NW_026038058.1:0-300000 GCF_023373825.1 Bactrocera dorsalis
TCAGGAAAGTACTATTTCATTTAAAATTCATATATTTATTGACGTATGCATGTGAGAGAGAATAATTTGAAGTTTTACACTATTGAGAGGAAATCTATGAATGTTTATATAGTTTCTTTCAGTTCTTCCCAGTCTCAGAAGCTCTCATTGGTTGCTAGGCTCTCCGAGCTTCACCATATACAGTTACCACAAGTGGATCTGGGAAAAACTTTTCTCCATTGCAGAGAAAAACAAGAAAAACGCTAACTTCGGTTGCACCAAATCTGCAATACTCTTCACAAACACAAAATATTCCTTACAAGAACTTGATTTTGAATAGTGATCCGATCTCAAAAAAGTCTTCGAAAAGTGCTCCATTGTGATAGGCAATAACTCGTGCCAAATTTTGTGAAGATATATTGTAAAAAAATAAATTTTCCACACAAAAATCTTATACCGATGGTTCAGTTTCCGATATTGGCGGTTCCGACAAACCAGTAGCTTCTTTGGTAGAAAAAAGACATGTGCAAACTTTCAGATTGATACCTCTAAAAACTGAAAGATCTCCGCCGTTTCCTTCTGAATGTTACAAAATTCGTGGCGAGCATAATATACTCTTTTTTAGGCTATAAAATGAGGTTTTAGATAGAAACTAGGACGTAAAGCTAATTTAGCACATATAATCGTCGGACCCTTCTTGATATAAAGTCAACACTAAATACCATACTATAAAAAGTATGTATATGAATTTGCACTTCCTTAGGTTTCTTGATTTAATTTGCTTGTGTTCTGTGAAGACCTCAACTGATTTGTATATTACTAATCAAGTAATTTACAACTGGTGATGGAATCTTTTCAAGCCAATTACATTTGATCTTTAGATTAAACATAAAATTAAAACGAAAAAAATCCCGTTAAATCGTTAAAATAACCGTGACTGCGTACTGACCTTGTCGCGCTGAAACCAACTACGTGGTTGGAGGAGTTTTATTGAATGAACTCAATGCGAACAAAGCGACTCCGTAGACATGAAAGCGGTTTTCCAATTACGAAATGCCCTGTTCAAAAGAACGATTTGACTGTTAGCTTTTGCTACATTTTAGATTTCAATAAAACGTTTTGATGACAAAGAAAACTCATCGCCCAACCATTGCCGTGGCGGCGTGATATCCTTCCTGGGCGTCGTCAGAAGCTTATCGTAGATCTAATGACAACAAATTTGCTTTACTCTTCCACGAGGGCGGGGAAGGCGACATTCCAGAAGGAGGGCGCATAAACATGCCACAAAGCGTACAAAAGTAATTTTTCAGCATTTGCTGTCCCTTTTTCTGATTTTTTTGCCCATCACGGATTCCGCCGAAAGTTCAGAGAAAGTTATGGAATGTGTTGAACCATTTTATGTCTCAATATGACAAGTTAATAATGCGTCGCAGAGCAGTGGAACCTTTGACGTCGGCAGGAGCACGCGACAACATTGTTTATGACCGATGCTTTATTGGTTTTTCGCTCGTATCTTACATTTGCTGTTGTTTGTCATATTTTAGCTACGCAAATTTCATTGCTTCAACCCTGGCCACGTGCTGGACTCGCGTGATGGTAAGCTGTGCGGTAATCTTAAAAAAGCGGGGTACCCCGAACTCAAAAGCGCATATATTTTCATTATTTCAAGCAAATACCTTTAATGCGAATGTGTGCACCACACCACATAGTTCCGCTCCATGTTTTCATCAAAGCATTTTTATTAAAAAAAAATTCGAAAAAGTTATTCCATTTCGCTGCCCACAGAAGGAAAGTGTTTTCCTAATAAAATCACCTAAAACAGCCCAAAAGTTGTCAATTCTGCCTACGCTATTGCTTTTACATAGTTTTGCTTTTGTTTTTTTGTTAAGACTTGTGTGTGTGTGTGTGTATGCAGGTTGGCACTAGAAAGTATGAGCATCATATAAGCAAATATATTAGCATCATTGACAGCTGATGGCAAAATTATGCCCATTTACATGCCATAAATATATGATGGCATGCATAATCTGGGTTTGGCCTCGAACAAGTGCTGTTGGTTGGGTTTCAAGTGGCCGCCCCCTTCCAGTTCACCACGGCCGCCATAAAAATCCAGAAAATGTGTGGTTCTGTGCGCGCATATTTAACATACTCGAGCCATTCGACAATCAAAATGTCCTTAAAGTGGCTATAAATGGCGTGGCAAATGATAAAGTGTAATCGTTCGCACCAGATGAGGGCCGAAGGGCCCCAGAAGTGCTCAAGCGGAGTCGTTGATTTCGGCAACATTTCATTTGCTTATTTCTTCTTTCCTGTTTCTCATTTTATTTATGATAACTGCCATTCACCACTTGTGGGTGTCTCCACGGACAAGTTCTTGCAAAAAAAGGGTTACTACCGTTAAAGCTCAGTTTTATGTGAGAGTTATCGCCGCAGGTGAAATACCGTGTTTATGCATGGGGGGAAGCGTAACCGGAGCTACGCAGATAGCTTTACGTTACTCAATTTAGGTCTTTCGGCTTTGACAGTTGTGTATTACTTTGATCGATTTACTGTTATTTGTGTAAAGTGGCTTTATTTAAGTGATTGTTGTTTGAAATACTTTGCAGTCACTTTTTCGATCACTCTCGTCAGCTCATCAATGATCGAGATATTATATGCAAATTGGGCGAATAGCAGATGAAATTGCCATTTGACGGTGAATTCCTAAGGAAAGGAGATATAAACAAGATTTGTCAAAATAAGTTGGAAAGTGTTAATGGCATTTCTTTTCTGTTTTCTACAGAGAATACTTCATAGCAGCAGCCATGCGGCTATAATTGCCACGGAGCAATCGAGCTAAACAAGCAATCAAGAAATATCAAATATCCGTCGCAAAGTAAGAATCGATTAAATCACATCTTTAACCCTTTGGCTCGTTCGCCTACGCATCGTCCGATGAGCACACAGAGTGAATTGCTTTTGTGGTCTTGTAATTGATACTTGTCCAAGTGCTGCGTTCGTGAAACTTTGTCCACCTCGGTCAACCCAACAACTCAAAGTCATTTAGGCAAAACCCACTCCCCAGCTGAGCTTGTACGTGAGAGTTACTTACCACTGCGCGAAATGGAGGGGTGATCCGTTGCACTTAAGTTTTTGTAATTTTGTACTTTTAATTAATGACATCAATTTGTCTGCAGTCCAATTTAGGTTAGCCAAAAGCACCATCAGCAAAAATAACACAACTCACAAAAATATGAACGGAACCAGAGGCAGAAAACAAAGTTCTTCCGAGCCAACAATCGCATATCATGGAGTAACGGATATTCCTTGTGTCGTTATTGCAACAAAATCAGTCCAGCATAAATGCCAACACGTTTCGCGCTCACTGGTGAGGAGGGCCTCTGCGAAGTGATGAATGGCGTGTTAACAAGATTTTATTTATATTCCTAACCCATTGTTGTTGTTGTTGACTGGTGTATTTCTAGCGTAAAGAATCGCTTTTGACATTGACACTTTACGCCATTTAGCAGCGCCAACCCTGGGCGGGTGGCATTAGGGCTCCATGCGAGAATCTCGAAAAAATGCATAATTTCGCCTTCGCAGTTGGGAAATAGGGGTGACAGCAATTCCGAATTGATTAATTGGTTTGTGTGCGTCTAATTAAACACAAGCGCGCGTCATCGTGCCGCAGCCGTCGAGGCAAGCTAAGCGCTGCTACTGACGGCGCTTTTCCAGCCGAAGGCAAAAGGCAAATGACTTCTCTTCATGTTCCCCGTTTTGTATTTCCTGTTCAAACTGTTCCCAACCCGCTTGTCGTCAATTACGTGGTAAACTCAAATGGTGCCTAAAAGTATGCTACACAATTAAAAGTGCTTAAATTCAAATTTAATTTCAATTTGTACACAACGTGGCGCACGTTTCTGCGTGCCACAGCGGGCCAATTAACAACACATCTCCAAACAGAGGACGTAAAGCGAGTAAGTTCTCTGCTCTAACTCCACCTAAATGAAGGGTTAATTAATATCGAAAGACCGCTTCTTAATCTGTGCAAAAATGGATACTTTAAGATGAGAATTCGTAGGTGTGATTCGGCATTACTACACCTTGTAGCCTGGTCCGAGTGGAAATTAACTGTCGTCTCGAGCATTTAAATTCAATTTCCTTCCTACCTTCCCCTATTTTCTACCCAATTAACTTACTTTCCTACTTTCGATGTCGACGACGTGTGTAAACATTAATCAAATTTGAATTCAGCTTTTAGAGAAAGAGAGATGAGATCGGCCGCAAGCCAAGTGATGAAACGGAATATGGAATGCGGGATTCGGAAGTCTGCCGCTTACGTTTCGCAATTAAATAAGTATGATTTACGTCAAAATGTGCTTAAATAATTTAACAACAACTTGTAAATCAAATAAACAAAACCGCAGAACATAATTTGTGTTTTAAACAGATTTATAAGAGATTGCCACCCCTCGAGCGCTCGAGCGACAAAACAGCCGACAAGCATAAGGCCATTAGCCGACGGACATGAATTATATAAACCGAAAAAATCCAACAAACTAAAGTTAAATGTAAAATCACAATCTATTACTTACTGCCTGGCATTCCCCCTCACCCAGCAAGCTCCGATGTCAGCAAAAAGCAACTGAAGGGCGACTGTGTCGCTGTCGCTTATGTCCATGGCCATTGTGGTCGGCTTCAAAAGCGCAACAAGAGAGGTCAAACGCCCAGAAGCGCCTGGAAAATACCATATAAAAAAGAACGTTTTCTTTGAGGATGAAAGAAAAGCAACAAAATAAAAGCAGCGAAAACAACACCCCCGAGCATAAATTTTTCAATCAATTAGGTTTCTTTAAAGTTTTGCCCCCTCCCTCCCAGACAGCAACCACAAGGTACAGCATAACGTCTTTAGCATAGTCAAATCTTATTTGAGTTTCAGCGGGAGAAGTCTCACTCACCCTTATCGATGCTCAACGCGCTCGCTCGTGGAATGTTAATGCTGTAAGTGCTCGTTTGCGCGCCTTTTGCTCACTCCACACGGCGCCTCGTTGATTTATGCGACTTTTAATGTGACCAAAGCAAGCGACATTTAATTATAAATAAATTAATGGAATATTCGCATAAACAAGAATTGAACAGGAATTGAAGACGCGTTAAATGCCAGCAAAGGCGAGGCTATAACTTCCATCAGTGTTACTTGCTTTAAATATCGATTTATTAATAATCGAAAAAAAAGATATAAAGACATAATTTTACATTATTTTGCAACATATGTTGCGAAAAATCAATGGGTTCTGAAGCCCACAGTCATCACTATTTAAAACAAAGCGCAAAAATTAATAATAAAATAGATTTTTCTTCTTTTTTCAAGATATTTTCATGACTTTATTTTTCACGAAAGGTGCAAGGCAAAGCCAAGAGCGAAGTAAACTTTTTTAAACTGCCCAAGTCGTAATGAACCCTTTTAGACAACATCGCGGTCCCAATGCAGTCGTAAAGCGTTCTTATTTTTAATGAGTTCCGAAAACGTGCAATTTTTTCATACAAACACAACCCATCCTCTCCATTAAGACTCAGTGTCCCTGAGTGTCTAATGGTTAATTGCAGAACTTTTGGCCATATGGCAATCGCCTTGTCTTTGAACCCTTAACCTGTATCTCGTCTGCTCAAGCCTTAAGCCTTGTTTTGCACTGTGTGGTCATTGCAGTTATTCCAATAACAAATATTTTGTCGCCTTGTTGTTTTTCGCTAGGTGAAACCGAAAAAACGCCGAATGTGGGCGGTTCGTGGGCGAAAGGGATGAGCTTTCGCTTCATCGTGTGCAAACACATTTATGGCTTATAAAATTTGATGTTCGTCATAAATTGTCTCTTGCTGGAACACCGGTGATAATATTGTTATTTTTTCTTGCAACCAACTTTATGTCGTAGTACCACTGAGATAGCAGTCCTTGGTCGGCTAAAAGTTCTGTTCTCTTCAGGTAATGCATGCTCATACATGGGAGCGAACCAAATCATTATTATTTTTATAAAATATAGAATAATAAAATAATAAAATAACTCAAAGTTCATAGAATTAACGACATCTTTTTCATTTCAGAATGCGCTCTACATATTGATATATCGGGTCATTGAACGTTATGTTCAGAGAATCGGTTTTTTGTGGCTTTAAATAGCGACGTCTGTGCAATAAACTCTGTTTCGATTTCGAATGAGCTTAATTAGGAAGCTTGTTACTCAGCGACGTTTTGGACCACGCAAAAGTGGGCTCTTGAAATGGCAGGAAACAATAAATGCTTTATTCTCAATAAAATGAAAACGAAACTGAACTTTATTATTTTTCAAGAGGATGCTGCTGTTGGGTTGTTTTTTAGATGAGGACCAACCTCCTATTTTGGTCAATATGGTGTAAAACTTTCAACGGCCCAACAAACACAAAAAGCCAAAAGTTTTCATAGCAAAATTTCCAAGTTTGGATATAAATAAAAACCGATGATCCGCCAAGCAAAGGGGCACGCTAGGGGAATAGCGTGTATTAAGAAATTCTGCGCAGCCATAACGCCGCCACAAACACAAAGTTCTACAGGTGAATTATGATTTTTATAGCTCCATTTAAGAATATATTAAATTTCGACTCTGGCAGTGGAAAATTTGTGTGTACGCTTATGCCACGAAAGAAAAACTTCTAAATTACTCACACAGTTGCGTTGCAAACCTGTGGAGCCATCAACTGGTTATCAACCACTCCACAACAGAAAAATACCACTAGCACCACAGGTGAAAGAATAGCCCAAAACAGAAGGCCTAATTGGACTATGGAGGAAAGCACTGGTCGCAGAACCAAGTCATCAGAAAGGCGTTCTATAATTGGCACAAGTCTGTGCTTAGTCTCTCTTGTTGGATTTTAGCTGGAAGTTCCAGTCTGAACCGCGTACAAATATATTTATGTACATATACTATATATTACATGGCAATCATTTAACACGAGTATCTTAGCGAAATAGGCAAGCGGCACTTATGCCAACTATTGGGTGCAACGACGTGGTCTTTGCTACCGCCAGAGCATAAGCAACTGGGCCGATGCTGAAACATAAGTTTCGTTGGTAGCGGCGAGCCTCATTTACATAATTACCCGTACGATTGTTGCTTCGTAGGGCTAATGCTGTTATTATTGCTACGGATTACTTTGGTCGATGGTTGGTCGGTGCGATGATTGCTTGGTGGCACATCAAGTGACGGCTGCAATAAGCTGACAACCTACATACATACTTGGCTATTAGAAAAGACCGATGCTCGGCGGGCCAGCTACAAAGTCCAGTTACTCGACGGTCGGCGGTTTTGCACCATAAACCACTTGTCCCGTTGAGCGTACCTCGACTGCGCTCACCGTCTTGTTTTTATAGATACGCTGAAGAATACAACAATTGTCTTCTCAGCTCTTAAAAAAGATACACATATACTTCCACACATACACTCATGCATACATATGTAAATAACAAGCGGGTGTATCTCCTCGCATATACGTATGTACGTCGATGTGTTTTTGATTCCGATTAAACTCATTCGTAAGTTTGGAGGCATGTGTATTTTGCTGAGTTTTGTGGTGTTCACCTCCCCCTTTCATCAGTAGTTTTTCACTAGGCGCCTATTTCTGGATGTGACCGAGCGCTGACGACTGATCACTGAGCTTATGTATGTCTGTTTATGAATAAAGGTATAACATATAGATATGTATGTGCACATGTGTTGGTGTGTTTAGGTATGTGTTTGTGTGTGTTATGTCCATGAGTGTTTGGCTATTACGGCAAGAGGCGCCAATTGACATAGAGCAGGTGGCGCATTGTGGGCACTTTTTGGCGGTGTTTTGTTTATTTTTTGTTTGCTCTGTGCCTGGCAGCAGCAAAGAATGTCGTAAAAGTAAAATACGAGATCTTAAAATGTTGCAATGCCGTAACGCCGTGGTCTGGGTATTAGTCTCGCCAATAAGTTCACATGTTAGAGAGCATAAAATGAAAAAGTAAACTGCTCCAAAAGTTGTACATTCTTGTGTAAACAAAAATTCGTAGAAAAATTATAAATTCGCTTCGGCAACAGAAATGAGTCACATTTAATTTCAATTTAATTCGGTTTTCGATACATCTTCCAAATATCTGTGGGATGTTGACAAAACAACTTAAGTATTTGACTTAAGCATTCTGCTATTCAATTATAACTTATTTGATTCCTCATACATATGTATTTGAAATCTGTTTTTGCTTCTTTATCGGCACATTTTGTTAGCCAAATCTTACAAATATTTTAATAATCCATCCGTTTACAGCTTGCTGGTATAAAACTACAAAATCGAGATAAGTCGTTTCGTCAAATGTCTTTAGGTGTGTGAAAGCGTAGCCTAATTCGGTTATTCACGAGCATCCGTGTATGTTTTATGGTAACATGCTGAGCATTCACACAAACAACTGTCAAGAATTCTCAAGTCGCAGCCGCCAAATGACAAAACTCCATAAACATTTACAAATCCATAACAAACAAAATACCACAATGGCTGATTTTGAAAGACAGAGTGTCAAATTGTCATAATTGTCAAATGTTTTAAGTAAAATCACTTAAAAAGCAAAGAAAAATGCGGCAAATGTTAATTTATTTAATTAAATGCGCCGAAGCAGCCTTGTTGACAAAAGGCAAACAGCATCGTCATCGTCATTCTCCGTATGTATGAGCACACTTGCGGGTACATGGCTCCATCGGTAGCAGGCGTGAAGGTACTTATCCCGGTGCCCATGGGTGAGGGCGGCGCTGGTGTGCGCAGTATTTTTAAAAGCGAATAATGTCAAAATTGTATTTTGACGACACAATTAGTCTCGAGCGATGAGGTGAATACAGAACTCGGACTATGCGGGGTCCGCAGCGTTGGGGGCTGCACAATAGCAACAAAATCACTTGTCATTGCCTGTCAATCACATGTGATGTCGCCGCAGACGTCGTCGCCAACGCCGATTTGGGCTTCAGTAGACACAGTCATCGCTGTAGCCGTTTTACGCCGTCATCCACTAATGGACATCGTTGTCGCATGCTCGAGAATTCGGGGCATGCAGTCACATTATTATTATGTATGCACATATGTATGTATGTATGCGTGTTCAATCAATGTAAACAATAGAATGTGTGTGTGTGTGTTTGGGTGAACTGGTATACATACTTGTGAACATTAGTACTTAAGTTCCCCATTTCAAGCCACTCACACTTCTTCGACTCGAAAAACGCCATAAAGCGAAATACATATACATACATATGTACTTACTTCAAAGCTGGATGAGAAACTATAAAAAAAATATTTTTTTTTACAAAATTTACATTTCAAAATTCATTGTTAATCGTTCACATACAGACATACATACATATGTACATATTAGTAAGAGCCGTTAGTGGACCATCTGAGCGAACATGTCTCCATCATCCGGCGTTGAATTTTTTATAAATATTGAAACCGTTATTCATTTCTGCAGATTTTGATTTTTGTTTTATATTTACATACATATGTATGTACATATACATATGTATCTCTGTATGCATGTATGTATGTTCACATGAAATATATGTAGGTATATACATAAGTATATATTATGCGAATATTTTCATAAATTCTCTGACCTAAAGATTTGAGCTTGCTAATTCACACACACATACCCTGATTGTAAGCATATACATACATACATAAGTATATGTATGTGCACCGCCAGAACTGCAAATATTGACCCGCATTGCAGTCACTTAGGAACTTAGGAAGGGGTGGCGGCGCGTCACGCATTCCCTTCAGCCGAGCAGGGATACATTTTTAATCAAGGAAATGGTTTTCAGTATTGATTGGTGATTAACATGCCAGAAATAGGTTTGGCGTCAGCTAAACATCGGATGCGGCTCTTCCAGTGGGTTAGAAAGCTTCCACAATGGAATTGACGAAGCGGTGAAACGACAAAAGCGCAACCGGTGCAAAGGGAGCACATGACAAACAGATTGTGAATGGCGGCAACAACAGGAAAAGGAAATGTGCATGGAATGTGGCTAAAAGAAAAACAATGAAAGTGCAAGTTCAACAATTAAATATATGTATGTATGTATATATGTACATATATTTGGCAGCGAATGATATATTGTTCAATATTTCGAGAGTTCATTCTTAGGCATGAATGCTAACAATAGCCCTTGTGGTGTTTCTCACTAATTCAAGTAATAAAGTTTTCTCATAGAGAGACATTTGCGATTAAAGACAAAGCATTTATGGTACATAATAAGAAATCTATTTTACTTAAATTCTAAGCTTGGCTTCAACTTTGTCAGTTTCGAATTTTGTTATTTTCCGTTATTTTCAAGGTAAGTATCTAATTAAATTCGGAACTAAAATGGGAACAAGGTGGCTTGGCTTCGGCTCGCATAAATTTCTATGCACTTACATAGCTACATATGTACATATGTACATATGTATGTATATGTACCTTGGCGGACTAAAAACGAGAATGGAAACCGCTATAGGCACAAGAAAATCTAGCTTTCGCGCCTTACTTTTTAAATAAATAATTTAATTATATAGTTGATTTAAAATATTTCTCTACTACTACCATACCATATCGACTATTGAATTATAATTAAAGCTGGTCAGTTGAGTGTTCGTTACATATACTGGGTTTATCCGGAAAGTATCGGACTGAGTCGATAAAGAAAAATTATTAAACCAATCGTTACAATTCTTTAAAAACTTTCAAAATAGGCTCCTTCTGCCTCGATGCAGCGCTGCCAGCTCGATTTCCAAGCATTAATGCGTCACGGAAGGCATTCTCCGGAATAGCCTTGAGAGCCGAAGTGTATGCTTCTTAGATCCCCTCTGTCGTCTAAATGTTTGCCTTTCATGGGCTGTTCAGGACTAACTGTCACAAAAGACAATGAGCATTGTTTTCACTTTCGATTTGCTCATTCATCCGGTCTTCATTGCCGACCTCTTCTCGGCCCTCCAAAAAGGCCTAGTGCCACGAAAACACACCACTTCTTGTCGGCGCGCGCACGCTCCGAAGTACAGTCACGGCGGAAGAAAATCAGTACTATTACTTTCCGGATATGTATGTATGTATGTATGTGTAAAACTCTACTGAGGAGGGTGACCTTAATTACGGCTCTTTTAAAACGGATCGTATGTAACGGTTAAAAAAGAAACACAAATAATTTCCATCCATAAATTATTACTATTTACAATTTTGTATTTTATGGTTTAGAATTAAAAGAATAGGGTTCCAAAATGTGCGCTGCCGAAGAACGTGGATCTCTGAAAGTGACCGATGCATACCGATTATAGTTAAACAATCAATGTAACTCCAATTAACTATAACGTATCCGTCGTTGCTCTTAGCATGATACATTTTTAGTTGAGCTTCTGTTAGTACTCTATGTGTCTTAGCTTCGTGGTATAACGCCGAGAGGTGGCGAGTTCTGGAAGCTTTAGGCTGGCGCGAAATTTCCACTGTGTCTTTCGATTCGACTTCAGCGGTGATATAGACTAACGACTCTCCAAGTGGTAGTCATGCTCTTCCCTTACAACGCATTCAAGCCACGACAGACAAGACCTTGCATATTATTTATTTATGTATGTATTTGAGCTGCGCATATTTGCTTTTGCAATTGCCTGTTTTACTGACATCTACGTATTCCACCCAAACTCGAGTGACCCGAGTCAGTTCTAAATAACACAACCCTTTTCCACGTGCATTTCCACAATGGCTTTTGAAAAAGTTTGTTTTTGTTTTTGTGCTGTGTCCACTTGTCCAACAATAACCGGTTGCTGTAATTGTTAATTCAATTCCAATGAATGCTTTTGCAGCTTCGGACGACTTCGTTTTGTTGCTCTCTGCCGGTTGTGGCTCCTTTGTTTTTGGCGTTTTGTGTTTGCTGTAAATTAAAATAGATTTTCACATCGCAAATGGAAGAGAGAAGAAGCGGGTTAGATTATGAACATACACAGAGTTATAAATTTGGAGTAAAATTGTTAATGTACAGTTTTGTGCTTATACCCTCGCAACATGTTGTATAGAGGTTAAAGTTGCATATCCCACCTCAAAATAATATTCCACACATATCATACATATATAGTTATGTATTAAGGTAATGAACGAATTGATTTGCGGATGTCTGTTATATAACTTGATAAAAACTTAAATTAATGGAAACAGGAAAATAGATCGTTAAGAAAAATACGAGTATAATAATTTTTGGATATTTCCGACACGAAGTCAGCTATCTGACTTTCTTCACTTTCCAGTATACAAAACAAGCACCAATTAATAAGTATATCGAAATAAAACTTTGCACGAATAGTACGTTTAATGTATGCCATCTCTGGTCTAAAAATTGTTTTTAATCAAGCCCCCAGATACCCGAAAGGTGGACTCCAGAGCCGATGGCTGACTTTCTACCGAAAATATACGTCACTATGTAAGATATATTATAGAAATTAAGAAAATAATCGGATGAAAACTTGCCCTAGCCCCCATAAAACTAAGATCAGGGTCTTTAAGCATCCGGTGGACTTTACTAATACACTATGTATTATATACGACCTATAACTCTTTAAGATTCTCAACGATTGAACGATTTACAACTCTATATTTATCTAATCTTTGAATATCTAGATACGCAAACATTTGCATGTAGTATACAACTTTCTGAGAATATACCCATTTGCGTGAATATCTAGATTTTCGAGATCACATTCGAAGGAATGCTGTTGGCCACGGGCCAGGAAGACTAAGAATTTTACAATTTCTTCAATGAATTTGTTTGTATGCTTCTAACGCTGTTATCACTAAGTAAGCTACGATTAGGGAGACTTGGCGATTCACTGGAAAAATCATTTAGTTGATGTTTCGTTTGGCAAATGTCCTTTTCTTTGTCACTATTTGACATACGACTACGATTTCGGATGTGAGCACACAATGGCGACAAGGTTAGTCAAACATTGTAATCGCTCTGATTTTCGTATTTGCATACAAATGTTAGTACATATACGTTAGTACACGCGTAGGTACATACATATGTCCATATCAATGTATGTCTACTTATAGAGCGTATGTGTGTATGTGTGTTGATCGCTTGTTTTCGAGGATGTGTGCGTATTTTGTAGACGCGTGTTGAGTAAACAAATCACAGTTTTGGTGTTGAACAATCCAGATCAAAGGGCAGGCCGTCTTTGTGATAAGGATATGGAGATTTCGTCGACTTCCTTCGGCAAGTTGCAAGGAGGACAAACATTGGCAAGCGAGACATGTGATTTTTCGCTGCTGTCATTACGTCATCACTGTTGACGCCGTCATTTTGCTCTGGCTATTCACAACCTTAATTATAACGGTGTGCCAATTGCCACACTAGACCATTTCGTCTCCGTTTGCTGACCGATTGTTTGCACAGGCTCATGAAGGAAAAGCGGTCCTCGCATGGATAACACTCGCATTTGGCAAGTCGCTGATTTCTTCGCAGAACGGAAGGATTCTCGGAAGGCTTATACGCAATCACTGTGGCACAATTGACACCACGGTGTTGAGTCGTCGCTCTCATTAGCCTGTCGCAGGCATCGATGTATCACTAGTGTTATGCAATGACGCAATGTCTTGTCTGTGGAAACAGTTGTTTTGCATTTGTTATTTTTGTAATATCTGCTTAGTAATTCCTTCATAACGCTTTTAGTATAGGTCTAACATAAAATAAATGTACATATGTGGGAATGTATGTATATATGTATGTACATATATGCTGATACAAATTCGATTGTGTCTATTTCTCGCTTCAGTTTCCGTTGTTGTACTTTCGATATGCTTTCTTTTTGCTCCTCTGCTTCTTCGGTGGTGCTCGCCCATTTCCGAGCGCAGTTACGCCGCTGATTTCAAGGGCATTCGAGCTCTGCCGCTGATCAGGGGCACGATCATCTCACGTCTGCGCTGGAACGAATTCATCAAAGATGGAATACAATTAATTGCGCCAGTTCGGTGTCCCATAATCAAACATGCGGTAAACAGGACCTGTGCAACAACTGTGGCGATTGTCTGTGTCGAAACAAAGAGCAATACACACGCACACACATGCGCTTACCGCCAACAATCCTCGGTATTTACATTGGATCACAAATACGCGATTACACACGCCTCGCACATGGGTCATTTTTCATTTTTATGGTGGATCAACCCTACGACACTGGCTCTCAAGTATTTGTTTGACACACACTCAGCCTTACATTTGGAAGAACACACACACACACACAGTGCACACGAACAATCTACAAATAATTCTCTAACCAAAGCGTATCCCGCGCAGTGACTAATGATCAGGGGGTAGGGAGGGAGATGCCGGCAACCGCTTTGAAGTAATTACGTCACTAACCCACACGTATGTGCATACATATATTTAACTGAAAAGTACTTAGAGGACTACACACATACATACACCGTTTTCGCTTTTCCTATGTACAAGATAGGTATGAGTATTTACTTATAAATATATCGACCTCGTTTATCAAAACTTTTATTTTGAATTTTATAACAATAACAACATGTAAATATGTACGAAATATAAATTGGAACATTGAAGTGACAAGTGTTCGCGAGCCTAGCTACTTCCCCATCCTGTCTCGTGTGACGTGCGTGAATGTCACCTGACTCGTTGTCAACTGGCGGACTCTCACAGAACGAGCTCGGCATACGTGTCTGTTTGTGTACAAACGGCACTCAGGTTATCGCATGCGATCCTTATCTTTACGGTACCCGAAGTGGCGTGTATTGCGTTCCGGGGTCTATGCATCGGCACTCACCACCGGCGTTGACTGGTGGTTCCACTTGAGAGAAGTTAAAATATTTAAATTAGCATAAGACAAAGTGATTGGCATCGTTGACGCGCACATTTAATGCCAACCTGCAGCGGTCAGCGGATTGTCGCCGTCGGATAATTACGAAAATTAACGAAATTAATGTTACTGAAATATGAAACACTGGTATAACTCATTTAAAATGCGGTGGGAACTGTCCGGCCTGGGCTGGGGTGGATTTTAATTGAATAGCACCTTGTGGGACAAAAATTATGGAAATTACTTAGCTTTGTTGTCTTTCCGAGATGAGTTCATAACTTGTGAGGCTTATGCAAGTGCGTGTCTCGTTGAATAATGAATAATAAAAGTTGACAGCGTTTTTTATGTACAGTTACATATATCTTATATTAAATAAAATAACTATGTTTTCATATATGTACATATATGTACATACATATGTATGGTATATCGGGCGTTTTGAGTTTGAGATGTTTCCATATAAAATTCAAATGGCACAAAAACTAAACGAAAACGAACTTGAAATGTCGAAAAAAGAGTGCATTTAGCTGTCAAAGCTAAAGGTGCCCATTTACGCGATCTAATTTTTAAATATTAGCTTGGGTCAACTTTAAATGGCCTACCCTGTAGTTGCAATGGGAGCATTTTCCGCACTCCCTCGAGTACTTTCTATTGATTTGTATATAGAATTTTTAGCCGAAACTTGACACTCCAAAAAAGAACTTTAAAATATTTTTTTTATCTAAGACATTGAGAATCCATGTGGCATTCCTAATAAAAATCATAACCATATATGTAAAACACCTGAAATGCTTCGACCTTCAATTTTGCTAAACAACGACGACGAAAAGCGACTTGGCGCATACTACAAACATCCTGAAAAGTTCGGCCAAATTTGAACCACAGATTAAGCGTGCTATAGACCAGTTATGGCGAAGAACAGTGGGTTTCACGGCCAAGGTATCGACAATGGGTTGAATCCCTTGAAAATAAGGGTTAGAGTTAGCCTTACTGAAAACTGAAACTGGAGCCTTCAAATGTTTAATATTAGTCAAAATATAATGTGCTTCGTTTTCTATCTAAGAAAACTGGAGCTTTCTTTTTCAATAGGAAATTTTTAGATGACTTTCTAGAGCTTAAACCGGCTGCTTGTAAAGATAATGAAAAATATTGAACAGTTTGGGACAAAATATTTGTGTCCTTATTGAAACTACGAAGGGATTTTACTGACAGTACTTGGCCTACAATATATTAAAAAACATAAAGATATATTGAAGCACAATACTATCGGTGTGACACCTTTCCGCCATAATATCATATGTACATATGTATATCTAGACTTGTGTATGAAAAAAATCGAGTAGTTCAAAATATCAATAACAATCCTCCGTTAAAGTTCAACTAAATTTCAGTCCTTGAAATGGAGCATCCATTTATGTAAAATAAGGAAAAAGGTGACTCTTCAACTCCTTTTGCGTTTTAATATTAAAAATTATTGGATTATTCGGCAGTTCCAGAAATAGCATTTTGTAGAAAAAACCGTTGGAAAATGCGTAAAATTTGAAACACATACACACATATGTATTTGTGAAGAATTCTCGGAATATATCTCAATTAAGTCGAATTTAACAAATAATATTCAGAGCATTTATTGTCTTATTTGTCGAAACGCAGCGCATTGGCAGAATGTTAATGGTTTTGTAAACAATGATGCATAAAAATATTTAAAAGTTAACACCTCATCATTCGTAGCAGCAAGATACTAAAATTCATTGTGCGGTACTTAACATCATACATGCATCCATCCATCTACATATATTCTTGAGCAAGCAGTGCGAAGGCCCAGTGCCAGTTATACACCCACAACAAAGGAACCACAAAAGAAATCAAAACAAATTCATAAGCGAAAAATAAATATTCTAAACAACTGTTTATGAGCATTTACGAGACCACAAAAGTACGCACATAAAGCAAATATTGCGATAAGAAAAGGAACCCCACCAAGAGTGCGAAAGTGGCAAGAACGCAATGAGCAGCGGCTCTGGAAAGGGTCGTCACAGCGAGTGTTGGACGAGAGCACCCAAATAACATGAAGACAATTAGATTACCTGTCGCTGGTTCACTCGAGAGTGTCACAAATTCACACACACCCATACAATAGCGCCCCGAATGACAGATATGAACAGGACACTTGTTGTCACACAAGTCAGGCACCGCCTCGAGCCTCAAAGCGACAACTTAAGAGCACAGAAAGCAGCGAAACCAATTAAGGGACAATAGCGTCCAAAATCTTGTTGGCGGACGGACATGGCAGCAAAACAGATGAAATTGACAGAATGTGACAAGCGTGCAACACTTGACGAAATTGAGAAAACAATAAAAGGTCGAAATTGAAATGACAATCAGTCGATTCAAGTGGATTGTGGCAGAGAGTGTGCACTCCACGAAGGATCAAGAAGTCAGCACCAAACGCTAGAATAACTTCCCAAGCAAAACAGAAATGACAACGTATAAAATTGTCGTCAGGAATGTACCTGCTGCCAGCTCTTAAAGAATAACGAAGAGGACAACAGGAAAACAAAAGGTTGTCAAATCCTGTGCAGTGCATTAATCTCTGCTTTCGACCGCATTTCGTGCTGCTGTTGCCGATTGTGTAGGCGGCAAATCTGAAAGGACGTCACGCAGAGCCAGCGAAAAGTGCAACTGGCCAAAAACAACAAACGCCCGAAACACTTTGCGATCACATCCATACACACTCACACGACAACGATTTATCCTGCACATGTCGAATCGATAAATGACACAATTTCCCTCGACAAACAACAACCAAGCGTTTTTGAATGATCCTCTCTCCCCGAATGATCTGTTATTATTTTTGCTTTAACTGGTTTGGGCTGAACATAAACGTGCGACGCTCGACGTACAGCGCAGCGTCGACGACGGCAGTTGGAGAGCGTTGAGGCACAAACCGCACTATCGGTTTTACTCGTGGAGAAACTCGCAACTAACGAAAATGCAAAGGTGTGCGCAGAAACGACGACGCGCTCGAGAACGACTTTACGCCATACTTTGTAGTTGTATTTAAGCGGCATGTGGTGCGCTGAGGGACCGGAGATAGACAATTACCAATGTGTGATTTCGTTGCTGACTGTTTGTCAATCTAATGATAGAGGCCAGGCAAGGGCACAGCAAATGGGCGATTCGTTTGCTCCGCTTATTTTTTGTTTTGTGTACTGGACTTTCTTCGCCTAGCGCTGCCAGAGCCGTCACATGCTGTAATTTTCTGCTAAGCTATTCGTCAAATTTCTATTTCACTATAGTAAGCATGAATGTATGTAGATATGTGTGTGCGCGTGTCTGGAAGAATTTGATTTTTACTGATGGATTTCGTATATGCTTGACGTTTGTATTTTTTAAACACTTACAAGCAGAATTTTTGAGTAGTTGCATGATACACACATACATACATATGTACACATGCACCTTTAGGGCCCATTGAAATTTCTAATGACTGTCATTATTTCCTGACAATAGTTTTGTCGTAATGAGGAACAATGCTGTAGACAAAGAGGTTAGGACCGCTGACGCCAATGTCATTCTGTTATTTTCTGCTCTGCGAGATGACATTAATCAAAACGATTATTACATACAAGTGTACCTGCATAAATATCCACTTATCTGCTGGTATGTGTGTCGGATGAGTTTTGAAATATCCTTTAAATTGGAGTTCATTAAAAATTGGCTTTGAATTGTGAGAAACGCAGAGCATTTTCTCGCTGATCATAGTGGGATATGGGTTCACATCGGTACTCGTCGAACCGACAAGAACCCCAAATTAATTGAACAGTATTTCAACCTGCCCCACGGCGAGCATATAATAATAATTAAAGTAATCTGTAAGATCCTCGATTTCACAAATGAGAGCCCTCGCTAGATATTTGGAAAATTGTACTTTCATATATTTTATTTAATAATTTTTAGAAGAGAAGAAAAATTTAAATAGAGTATTAAAAAATATGAATGGGAAAAGATGGTAGACCTCTTGTGAACTACTCTAGGCTAGAAGGATCGCTTTCTCACACGAGCTCGTTGTCAAACAACGCCTGCCAAGCGCAGTCAAGGTGCAGATGCTCAGATCGCAAGATGACGACGGATATCAAACTCGTTCTCACTTCGTTGCGAGCAGTTTCCGAATGCTCCCTCTTGCTAGCTCTTCGGCTTTGCGGTCCTTAGCCAATCCGCTATGACCAGGCTTGATGCTATTTCCAGTGAGGACTAACACTTCTTGACTAATTTTCAGCGCACAGTTTAGGAGCTTAACGGCAGTATTGTCGCATTACTGTCGGAGTAGATGCTCACCGCACCTGTAAGAAACTGCACCTCGGCCCAGTAAGTCTACTGTTACCTTAATAACAGCCACTTCTGCTTGTAAAACAAAACAATAGTTTGATAACCGTAAGCAATTTTAAGAAAGAGCTCCTTTAAGAAGACCTCCCCCTTCAACTTAACCTCCTGGCTTCATCCCTGCGCTTTTTATCCGTAGACTTCTCACGTCCACACCCCTCGTCGGTACATCGGTCGGCAGAAAAACATACACCAGAAAATGCAAGTTTGGATCGCTCCGTATACCAAGCTTCTACGAGTGCTATATATAGAATGGTAATAAGTGCGATTGTTGGTGTAGTCCGCAGTGCACCATAGCTAGTGTAGCCTTTTCGCCAGATAAATAAACCATAAAACATTGTTGGTTTGACTACGGTTTCATAGAGTTCGTCTCTTCCCTATGGTTCGTCTATAGCAGCATAAATAAACTGATACTTTTCTCTCTTTTTCAAATATTTGGCGTCCATGAGTGGTTTCTATTAAGAATAAGCCTCAGGTATTTGACCTTATCAATATGCTGAAGGCGCGAGCCTTCCTCCTGGTACATAAAACCATTTCAATTTTATTTGGGTTTGCTTGCAACCCGATTGTAGGGATATAGTAATGTGCAACTTATTCTAGTGTGAGAACACAACGAAGTGGGTGTTTAATAACATCTTCCATTGCAGCTAGATCAGATAAAGTTCTAGTTTTTTTCATTTTTATTTGTGAACTTGAACGTCGGCCATAAATTTCTCCTTCCCCATGTATTTTTGGGAGAATTTCAATCTGGCCGTTCTGATTGGGATTCGTCTAAACTTCTCCGATCCGGTGAAATCTCAAAGTCTGGTAGGTTAGTTGCTCTCTCATTTCCAATGATAGGAGGGTTGGGTATCTCTTTAAGTCTACCCTGTTCTATTCGCCCAGAGGGTAACACGCTAAGGAACCCTTAGGCTAGCTCATAGGCGGTACTTAAACTTTTTTCGCAAGAAATGTTTTTCAAGTCATCATAGGATAAATAAAATGACTGCCGACTGTGTGGAGTTCAATTCTACGATTCTTATTGTATTAACTCGGATCGGCCGAATAAACATCCTAAATTATAGAGTTTCGTTCACGAGAGCAAGCACATCCAAAAATGTACGAGTATTTCCTTGATTTATTTATTGACTAAAGGTCTTACTTACCAAGTAACACAAAAACTTTTATAACAAAATACAGAATCCGTTAACTGATCTCTTTGAACATGCTTAATAGTGCGAATTCCGATCCCACATTCATAGAGCAAATTATAACTGCCGATGAGACATGCGTTTATGTGTTTGACATGCTAACAAGTCAACAATCAACGGATTGGAAGGAGATACGAACCGAAATCGAAAGACTCTCGTCAAAGTCGCTCAAAAATCAAGGTGATGCTCATTGTTTTTTCGATATTCGTGGTTTGGTGCATCATAAATTTGTTCCGGAAAAAGAGACAGTCAATAGGGAGTTCTATTTGGCCGTATTGCGGTTTCAGTGAGAATATCCGTCGAAAACGACCGAAATTGCGAAAAATAATTCATAGATTTTACACGATGACAATGCGCCATCGCATCGAGCCACGAATGTTACCGAATTTAACGCAAAAAAACGCAATGAATACCAGCGATCAACCATCATATTCACCGGATTCGGCTCGGTATGCTTTTATCTTGTTCCCCAAACTGAAATTGTCACTCCGTGGAACCCGTTTTCAGTCGATCGAAGAGATAAAACAAAATTAGCTGAAGAAGCTGAAGGCCATCCCACAAAGTGCTTATGAAAAGTGTTTCGAAGACCGAAAAAATCCTGGGCATAACTGTATTATATCTGGTGGGGTTCTGAAGGTGACAAAATAAATATTGACAGTTAAATATTTTGCATTTTATTTACAATTTCAACCTTTTTCACATTTATCGTATGCCAAGACCACGACAGATAAATATTTTCAGACTATTATGTAACTTCTTCCAACTTCTTCTTCGAACTTCAACTACACACGGTGTAATCTATTTTGTTGACTATCTTGATATGTTGATTAGAAAACGATTTTAAGTTTTTATATTAACTTTTTAAATGAAATCCACAACTCTTTGTGCGTCGTGGTCTTTGCGTCTGGTTCCTTGTTTTGGCGCAATTCAACTCTTTCCTTCATATAAATTCATACTTGCACATATATGTGTATGTATATGTACTTTAAATATGTACTATATAATGTATGTATATAGATCAATGGAGGATAATTAGCAAGGTAAAGAGGAAGCGAGCACAAAAAGCCCTGAGTTAATGACATACTTCTGCCCATTTCAATATTCGTTAAGGGCACTAAACAAAAACAATCCGGGCGAGTTAAATTATGAACATAGTGACGTGTATCCATTCACTTGCAGTGGCTTCATCGCAAGAAAGGGGTTGATTGCACGGCTGGACTCTACCTCCGAACCCTCGTGTGTACGACAAATAAAATTATGAATATGAATATGATGCCGTGCAGCGGTGGGAAGGGGGATGCGAGCGGTTATAAATCTGGTCTTGGTGAGACCTCCGAATTGTCGTACTCTTTATTGTGACTTAGCTTCAATGTTTACGTCATTGTTGTTTTATTTGCTGTTGTTGTCTGCACGCTTATCGTTGTGTGATGCGCTAGTATTATTAATTCTGATGTTAAGTACGCGTTGAGCGGCGTTTTTCATTTTCATAACTCATAACTTGTAATCCTTTGCCATTCCGCATGTATTCGTATTGTTTTTGTTGTCGCTGCGCGCATTGTTATTTGCCAGCCTGAACGAGCCTTGAAATATGAAGCCGACAAGGACTTAATAAGTCCTTCACATGTACGGGAGTGTGTGGGACAAGGATCGAGCGGCGGAAATCACCCTTTCGCCTTCGCTTGGAGAGCACCCACAGCTCCGGCAGGGTTGATGATTCCCGTACCGCTGTCGAAGGTTGTTATGAATATGCCTCCGCTGATGATCCGTGGTGATGAACGAGTGTGTGTCCTGTTGACGGCGTATGGCTCGGTGGTGGTTTGACGTCGTTTGCAATGACAACATTCAACATTCATTATGTGAAAATCATAATGAGCCGCTCATAAGCTCAAACTGTGTGTGTGCGAACGTGTGTTCATTTGCATACGAGTGCTCGAGTACATACTCGTATGTGTGTATGTATATTAACAGCAACAACAATAGCACAGAGGGGCTGGACCAATATTGGCATGGCAAGGAGAAAATGGCACTGAGGACATAATTAATAAAAAGCCATGCCCAAAATCAAAAGTAAAGCAAAAAATCAAACAGAAACAGTCAGGAACAGCCACGGTCACGGCCTCAGCCCTCAGGGAAATGCTTTGTTATTTCAAATTTTTAGTTTTTGAGCAAATAATTTTTTCATTAAGCTTGAAAGCACTGAAGGGCCAGCAGCCTCTAATTTATTCAGTTGCAATTGTGTAAATCTGATCCAACGGTTATCCTAGATATCTGGACACACATATGTATAGCAATGACAGGAACTCATAGGTATAATCCAGGAACAACATTTCAAAGTTTGATTGATGCTCTGGAGAGGTGCTTTACTCATGGCAGGTCAAACATGTTTTTAAGCCTTCTTGTCTCCTTTGAAAATTTCTCAATTTTCTGTCATGCGTGACCCAAGAAGAAATTTATTACTCTCTTCACTGTCCCAAGCACAATATTTATGTATATATGTACATACATAAGTGCATATGCAAATCTTTATTGACAAAAATGGAATTCTGCCATGCTTCAACTCCCACCGACGCAGTCACACGCCAAGAGAGTTTGAACCACCAACAAGGCCTTTGATTTCGATTCTAATGTATTGCGTCGAAAATAATGGAATGTCGCGCCATATTAAATTATATTTTAAGGGTTGACGAATAATTGCTTAATACCCACACATATGTACATATGTATATGTTTTCTTTTGCAGCAATTTAAAATCATAAAAGTGGTGGAAACATGCAAAGCAGTCTGCGTACCCTTTAAGTACTTGTCCAGCAAGCAGAGCGTTAATTTCCAGAAATCAGTTAGAATTTGAATATGTCAGCCATTTTAGGAATTGGAGTTTCTCATTGTACTTTTAATTATACATTCTTTTATACAAAACAGTATACTATGTAAAATATATAGAATGAGAAACTGTTCTAACAGCATCTATGTACATATACGTATATTTAATAGCAATTCTTTATCGCACGAAATTTCCCGATGTGGTCGTTTTCAGCAGCAATACAGCGCCAAAAAGCTGATCGGTTCGCAGCCCAAAATATGATCACTCACTTCCAAGGCATGTCTGTGGAAAATCGATTTCGTACAAAAGTCACAATTTGAAGAATTCTTGCAGTGACAGGCCAACAAAGGCAACATGAAGAGCCTCCTGCTATTACTCGGCCCTTAAAAAATAACAATTGCATTACGAGTTAATTATGCAGCAATGAAAGTACAATTTTACGCGGATCATTGCAACAACACAACCATGAGAGCAAAATGCCAAAAATGTTGTAAACCATAATGAATGATTGTTATTAATTATGATTTGAAACGTGCATACATGCATATAGTAGAGCCTAAAGGGCCGCTTGCTTTGTCATCGTTGCCCAATCAAATGGAACTGATTGGTTATCGGCATATGTATGTGTATATGTTGAGAACAACTTTAATTTTGTGATATTCATAAGTGAACCGGTAGAGCAGCGCCACCGCCATCCGCCACCATCACACGTCACTCTCTTTCCCCCAAGCATGAGCGCCACAGGTGGGCGCCGAATGCAGACCAATCAGCGTGACTAGGAAAAGGAGTTCCAAGAAAGTCGCTTTTCATCTGTGACTGCCAAGCCGGAAAATGGGCGGCTATTCGTGCATTGTCGTTCTGCGATTGTTTTGTGGCAATCTATGCTGGCACAACAGCTCCGAACAGGATATGATCGCTGAGGAATACGGCACAGGTGAATCAAATGGCGCTCCACGAACAAGCCCAAGGGATCAGAGCGGCGCTAAGGCAGCTTCTAAAGGAAATATATATACTATGTATGGTACCTGTTATTTTGCGAAAGTCCAACTGTTTGATTAATGAAATGGCGCTGCCGTTTAGAAGTCCTTCGAAAGATTGCCGCAGCATTAAATGCAACAACGGTTGAAGTAGTTACTGTTTCTGCTGTGATAATTGATGTACACGCTGTTTGCTCGTTTGACAACTGCAACTGCCATTGCCGACTCTGAAGCAGGGATCTGGAAGCAGTCAACTGACAAGTGTCGATCAAGTGCCTCTGTGCGGAGTGTCACACTCCGACAGCCGCTCTGGCGATTAATCGTGCTCCGTATAAGCCCTCGGGATAATAGATTGCCCTTTTTACTTCTGCCGTGTCCTTTGTCCTGCTAAGCTGACGTTTAATTTGCGAACAAAACAGCTGCTTTGTTTCACAACCGTAATTATTAGCCTTTTTGCCTACCTCTTTTGTGTGCCCGCCTTAGGTAAGTAGGTATGTGTAGGTGGATAGCGCATGGCGCTAAGCCCAACAAAGGCTGATCCGCACCTCATGTGTCCTGTTCAACTTGTTCGATGCACGAGACTCTCTGGCCTTCCAATTGTCTTTGATAATTTTTCATTTGAGGAAATCACCGCTTCTTTGTTGTTCTGCAAACAGATTTCTGCAGGTTGCGAATTGTGCCTTAGAGATTCCGCAAGTGGTTCAATGCTTCCACGGCAGCGGTCCTAAGTCATACTAGTCCATGTAGAAACAAAGAAAAGGATAGAGAAAATTAAAGTCAACTAAGCGTAAAATTTAAATTAGATCAGTGTCAGTTGGGTATGGAATATGGGTTTGGAAGCGCTTGCCGCACTTTTGCTCTAGGCAACCAGTACGAGTAGTTTTCTTTTGAATTTGGCGACAACACTGCTTGACCGTCGGCTCAGTGTGGGCCGGCAATGGTTCGCCGATCGCTTTCGTCCTTACCGATCCTCAGAAATGGCATAACAAGGTTTTCCCATTACCTCGTGGTGGTGGTACTACAAAAGCAACTTGCAACACAATTGCGCACAACGCATTGCTGGCAACAGCGTTATTCGTGTGGAGTTAGTCTTGGTGTTGGTTATCGAAATGATCGGTGGTATTGCTGCAGCACACGCGCTGATGGCGTTGGCATGTTGAATGTTCCGCAGTGACTGAGTCTGCTGTTGTCGAGATTTCAGCATTGATAAGAAGCTGTGGTCAACGCAGCACCGTCAGCGAAAAATGCAAATACCGCCACTGCCCCATTACTGACGACGTCGACTAGTTAGCCGGTGAGCGTTGCGCCTGGGTTACACTCTACATACTACTAAATGTGTGTACAACTCGTTGCTTTGGAGGTCTGCCCATATGTTGCGCAACGGCTCGGCGAATCTAACAAAGCTGCCACCGAAGCTAGAGTTGTGACGCTTTGGGCCACCACAGTACCTCAATATGAAACTGATAGTGGAGCGTTTTGTGTTTTGTTTTCATAGTTTCTTTCGATCGAAAATAAAAGTAGAAGTGATTCAGAACCCCGTGATAGCGCAGCAACAACAACTGCGCAGTGTTTAGTGACATGCAACAGTGTTTCTTTACTCGAATTATCGCCGTTTTCTCCCGATTACACAATCCTTATCAATCTTAATGTGGCAAGAACAAAAGCTATTTTGACTTCACACCGACGACGTTACGTCATCCCGAGTGTGAGAACGAATTTGACATGTGTCAGAAATATTTAGACGAACACCGCCTCTCTGACACCTAACAAAACGTTTGCTAATAAACCGAGTGTAGGCATGCGAGCGCTTATGTATTCACATACATACAATGCATATGTCTGTGTGGATTGCCAGTTGAGCATGTCAACTGTAGTTGATTGAATGTGGCAACAGTTGTTGGATGCAGGTTGTGAAGGTTGAATTTCGAAGACTCCAAAACGGTTTGACATTTGACTGCCGCGTCCAACAGGCGGCTGTGACGGTGACAATGACGGATTTTGATGGATACCTAATCAGACCACTGAAGTACATACATTCACGTTCACCATGGCAGCGGGATAGCATCGCAAAGACCAGAAGAAACCAAATGCCGTTCCCCTCCGAAAAAATAAGTTAAATGAACGAGTTATTGCTCTCAAACCGAATTCGGCATAGAGCAATGTTTGATGGATTTGTCAACGTTGCAGCATCTGGTGCACTTAATTTGGAAAAACTGTACGTGGAGTTTCAAATGAGTTCATGATGTTCAATAAATAAAAGGCTTTTCGCAACTTATATATTGTAGAACTCCGTTTTATCATGTATGGCCGTTGTTTTTAGGTCAAGAGAAGGGCAAGTGGTGCACAATGTTATCGCAGAACTTGACTAAGGATTGCCGAGAGGTGGAGATGAAATATTTGCTGGAGGCAAGCTACTAATTACTTGGATTTTTGGTGAACAATTTTGAACAAAATACCGTTACGCATTCTCTCAGAGACTCGAACTTGAAGTGTAAAGAGGCTAAGCAACTACTACTGGACAAATCTGGTTTTCGGGGACCTGTCTTATTCAAAACCTATTTACAGCGAAGAGTCTTTCTTCAATGTCCTCTGAACTGCGTAATGACAAGCAAGCCATTTAGTTGCAAGCCAGTTTTACAAAACAAAAACAAAAAAAAAAACAGAAAATATTTGCGGGAGCAAGCAAATTTAGTTATAATGTTCACAAACGGCCGTCATCTATTCTGATTTTGTCGCTTCTGCTGCTTCTTGGCGTCTTGTGGTTGCGCCTGCGCCTGCGCCATGGGCCACACATTAGCAACACAAATAAACGCGTGGAAATACGAAAATGACCAGTTTGCGTGCCACGGTCACAATTTCGGACGCATTTACCAGATCGTGCCATTAGAACGCGACACGCACATCGAGCGACAGTCCACAGACGCCACTCGGCAGTAATCAAGACTCTTCTTGGCTTGCCTCGCTTGCGAGATGATGATGAAATTAGAAAGAATAGCCGACTCGGCATGGCAATGGCCTGCTGCAGAGGCATATTAAGAATGGAAGCTGCGGCGACAGTAGTTAAATTCTAGTTTGGTTGCCGCAACGAATTAATAACTGCAAATTGCTGAGATCTGCTTGCATCTGTTTGGTTCCACCATTTGAACAAGCAAACGGCGGCGCATGCAAACGAACCTCAGCGAATGCCAGCAGACGACCGCGATGCTGGAAGAGTTGTGGTGCAGTGCGCTTGGGCAGAGACAGTTAGCAGCCGGGCAATCGCAGCTGTAGTGACAGCGCGGTGCCGCGTCGGACCGCCGGGTTGGATCGGACAAGATGAATGTGTCTTTGAATGAATGGTAACAATTCAATTGCTGCAACTAGTAAAACAGTTTCTAAAATGTGCACTTACGGCGGCGGCTACTGTGGCTTCGACGTTGCATGAAATCTGTGCAGCAATAACGCGACTAGTTAGACCAGTTGTGGCATATACTCGTACATATATATTTACATGTGGTAGATTTGTGCTTATTGCCAGCACATCGGGATTTAATGTAGGTTTCGAAGGGGTGAGGTAAGGTTGACAAACTGAACGGTTAGTAGTAGCGAGTTGAAAACGTCTATGAACAATATTGCCTAGTCTTATTTATGAAGACACGAACACCCTTCTCTCCAAGTAGAATGGATATACGAAATAAGGTGCAACATGGCAATATCCTTCGGTGATTTAATCTGCGGCTTGTATATACTTATGTACATACATGTGGGGTATTTTTCAGTAATAACCAACCTGATGTCATTTAAACAATATCCCGCCTGAGTAAGAAATTTATTTTCATTAGGAGGCACCGAATTGTTGCACGATCACGCCAGCTGCGGCACTGTGCCAGAGCGTGTCGTTTCTGTCAACAAACCGAAACAAAAGCGACAAGTCACCAGAGTCCAACAACCGCTGCCGGTGCTGCAGCTGCAATTTCCTTAGCTGTCGGCGCTCAGTATTTGGTGATCATCTTGTAGATGGAAATCTACTTGGCTAACGGCCCATGACAATTAAAATGGATCAACTGGTTTTTGATTGCATGATCTTTCTGCCCATGAGTAGAGTGCAGCGAACGCGGACGTCATTACTGTACTAAAACTGAACTTTGTTCACTTCTGCCGGACCGTCGGTCGGTCCGTCCAAATGGTTGGTTCAATAGAAAGCTGAACCGTTTCTAATCGCCTAAGCCTACTCGCGAATGGGAAGCAAAAGCGTTACAGTTCCGTCACGATCTGGCACGAACAGTCATTACGAGTATCAAAGTGAAGGCGGGAAGGTCCAAAGAAATTCGATCAGTCGCTGCCACACGCCAATGTCACTGCCGCTAACAATGCGGCGCCAAAGTCGAAGCAGAAGGTGATGCGCTGTCGCTTTCGGTATTAGTCAGTCAGTCGGTCAGCGTTCGACGTCGGTCGATTACACGAGCATAAGGTAATTGTGGCCAAAACGTCAAGCGTCAAAAGTCCGACTGGATTGACGCGCGCAGTTCGTCGCATGCCATTAGCCCACAACTGCCCACTACCTGAGCTCAGCTGTGCAGCCGAACAATTATAACTCAATGAAGGCTTTTTCTTTCGGAAGACGTCGTCAAATTACCAATGACATCAAACTCCGGCCACTAGCCGCTAGTGCTAGAGCGTTTGTTAAGCGTGCGTGCGTGTGCTTTCGTTTGGCGGAGAACTTTTACGACATAATGGCATTTAATTAAAGCAACTTCGCTTGTGGCAACGTTTTGGGTCCAAACTTGAAAAGAGACAACCGGAAATCTGCGTACGTGTGTGTCAGTGGCGCGTCAATTGAATTTTGATTGTCGTTTTTATCGAGGCAATATGCGCTCAGTTGTAGCTGCGGCTGCGGCTGCGGCTGCGGCGGGGGTCGATGCTGACCTCGATGGCAGTTTTTATTGTCATGGTGATGGGTTCATAATGGGCTTGCTTACCTGTATCGCTCTCGTGCATGTTCGCCATTTGCTCTTCAACTATTCGCTTAGCTTTGTGCTTACACTCATACACGCACATGTATAGAAATAGATTTATACACACATATTTACATATATGACGATATGTATGTACACGTTGTTATGGTATGTGGTTAATTGAAATTTCAACTGTGTTCGTTTTGATTTGGACCATTGTTTAATACACATTGGCCAATTATGGATTTTGCATGCTTTTGGCCGGCAGCAGAAGAAAAATTTTGATGTGGTCCAACCCAAGGCTCGCGGCGAGCGTGGACATTGCATGTTGTGAGTCTCGCACACACATTTCGGTATATTATATACATAAGTAAATACATATGTATGTACAATATATAATGGACCACCACTCGCCTGTATAAAAATTCTGTAAATTTCATATTTTAAGTATTCGCAACTATCCCCGGTATGTTTGTGTGTGTGTGCATTGTTGCAAATCGAATTTCGTGCAATATGTGGTCTTTCTTCTTCGTCTGAGCGCAATAAATGCGGTATCTCATTCGGCGTGGTGTTGTTGTTGCAAGGCATTTGCCACAAATAATTGGATTACGCAAGGTCTAGCAAACTAGCTGACGTTAGAGTAGGAAAAGTAAATAGTTTGTGTTTTTTCCAAAGTAGAAATTCAATATTGAGCAAAGATATTGATTGCGGCAAGGCCGAAAGTTTGCTGTGAACTATTGAGCTGAAAACTATGTATCATATTCTTGTTTATTGTGTGGCATTGCGAAATAGTTTTGCCGAAACCAAGGGATTTATGAGCGAAAGATAAATATCAGTGCTGAACAACAAAAGGAGCAAATTAAGTCATTAACGAGAGGCAGGCGGAGGGCCACAATGGATGAGCTCGATCCTTTCTGTAAATAAACAGAAAATTGGACGCTGAAGGGAAATTAAAACATAATGATAATGAAAAACATGAATGCGTTTACAAACAAATTTAATCCATAATTGACACAACACTGGTTCGGAACAAAAGCAACCGCGCTTGGAATCGAAGACTCTGTGACGCTTAGCGTCTGCAGCAATGGCGTGCAGGATTACACAATGGCTGAGTGCTAGAGGGTTTCCGGCAGTCATACAATGCAGTGCAAACAAGAAAACACTCGAGCCGACATTACCACGCACTTACTTATAGTTGTATACATATGTACATACATATATGATTATGTGCTGTATACATACATACTGTATGTATACATATAAATAATGAAAACGAAAATTTTCCTCATAAACTGTTATAAATTTCATCTGCTGGTAAAAAATAGAAAAAGTGAATGCAGATGCGCACGACTTTGTAAAAAGTACGAAGAATATAAAATGGCATCATGCGATCTTAGGCATTATCCTTTGTCAGGAGTAAGAGGCTCTTTACTCAGCGGCTGTCTTCGCCCTTGAAGTTGCAGCATATTGCGTATTCATTACAATGTTAATCCACATTGTTGGCATCTCCGCCTTGCAGAGTGCTCACGTCTGGATGGCTTTCTAATAGTCGAAGGCCTGTCACCACATATTCAACTGATATCTGACACATCCTTCCATGAATGATTAGCAAACCGTGAGTCAACATTTTTCTTTCACTCCAAACGTTTGTATTTTCAAACACACGCACATATGTACATATGTACATCCATGATTATTGCGCAGTTCGATAACTGTATTTATGAGTAACAACTGCTGCTCTGCAACTAATTCCATATGCCACACGAATGCAACGCTATCAGTAAAGCTCCATTTCAGAGTCCTAGCGACTTAATTTCACTGAATTATTGGTTGATACTCACATACAACGCCATTTTGAATGCCGTTAGCTTGTTTTACTCCAGGATATAGTACATACATACATACATACATATGTATATGGCGAGTATTAAACAAAGTATCGAAACAAAATTTGGCACAAATAGTGATAATTTAAAAATATGATCAAATGGTGATATATATTAATGAAATGTGGTCATGTTATCTCCTGCATTTTCCGATACCAGAGATGAACCCACTTAGGTGACATATGCCCGAAATAATGATTTCTGTCATTATGGTTGGCTTAATCTACCTAAAGAGATATCATAGCTCTCTCCATCACTAAGTAATATTTGGCAGTCGAAAAAGTCTTTTCGTATTTCTAATCAAACTTCAACTTATTTTTTTATATTTATAATGAACCAAATATGTACCATTTTGGTCGACCATTTTTTGCCATTTTTAAGAAACTTATTCCATAAGTGTAAAACTTTTCTGGTTTATGGGCGAAAAACTGTGACCAGTAATTTTCACAGGCTTCTCTTGAAGCCAACTTTACTCCATTAAAGGAGTTCTGAATTGACCGAAATAAATGGTAGTCTGATGACGCAAGGTTAGGGCTATATGGTGGATGCATCAACACTTCCCAGCCAAGCTCTCTCAGTTTTTGCCGAGCCATCAAAGATGTGTGAGGTCTAGCGTTATCCTGATGGAAGACAAAGCTCTTTCTGCTGATCAGTTCCGGGCTTTTTTTTTCGATTGCTTGCTTCAATCTCATCAGTTGTTGACAGTAAAATGTAGAGTCAATCGTCTCTGCACCATATAGCAGGAAGGGAATAATGAGTGACTTATAGAACTTGGTTTTTGTTCGTCGAGGACTTTACTACTCAATTGCTTTCGCAGTCCAAAGTAGCTCCTTAATTCGTTTAATGGTCGTCATCAAAGGGGGGGTTTCTCTACCGAGGCTTTTTTCCTTTTCATTCAAAGCGTTTTCTACGTGGCGGGTCCCAAATCCAGCGCACAACCCTGAGTAGAGATGGTTCGCCTTATCACTTTGGCTCGTCTTCAAATGACTGTTTTTGGCTACCCAGAGGATACTTGAGCCATATGTAAAAGAGTCGCTTCTGGCCACTCCCGAGGGAATGGCGATCAGAGAACTTTCGTCACTTGCGTGAACTTCCACACATGACTCCATCCTCCCTTAGTGCAAATACAACATATATATTAATAATATTTTCGCATTTCGTAAGTGTAATGTTCTGCTGCGCCTGATTTATTGTGACAACAGTTTGAGCAAGAAACGCTCTGGTCTTTCATAAATACACATTGACTAATAAATATGGAAGTCAGGATAGAACTTAAGTAATTACACCTTATTTATACTTATATACATACATATAATTGAAGCTAGCAGGTTTCCGGAATAATCCGTATAAATTTGTTGGGCATTGTGCCACGAAGCCTTCTCCGACTGCGTTTTTTCTTTACTTGCCTTGGCAATAATAATAAAAACAGCCTAATGGAGGCATTTCGAAATACCTCAATGTAATATTTGCCAATAATTAGTGAGATTATCTCTTAATAAGCTGGAGAGGTCCAGCTAAAAAGCTAAGAAAGAGCATTTTCGAATTAGAGTTTCCTCAAATTTCACAAAAAACAAACAACGAAAAATAATAAAAATGTTTACACATCAAATTAAGAATCAAATAAACAATTTGAAAAGAACAATCGAACACACTCAAGACAATAAAAGAAATCCCCCAAAAGAAAGCCCCCAGCTATGTAAATGAAGTCGGAAAACGGCGAATTTTCGAAATTAGCAAGCACTCAAGTGGCAGCCAAGTTTGGCTAAAGATATATGTATGTATGTATGTATGTGCACAAAGATATTTACTAAGGAAAACTCGAGAGGTTGGCGGGGACGAAGCAGTGAAAGTAGAAGCAAATAAAGCCACTTCAAGTGGAACGAACCTCACAAACGCAAATAGTTAACGACAAAGCGGCTCGCAGTGGGACGATTCGGGCGCTGCGGTGCCGCAGCAAATACACAACGCTCACAAAGGACACAATGCGCGAAAAAACTGTATAGGCTGAGCGGGGGTCGGAGTGGCGAAGTGCAGCCAACAGCCAACTGCCGACAATTGTAATTGAAATCCGCGATTGTAATCCGCAATTTTTACGGCTTTTATAACAACAGCAACGACAACAATGCCAGCTCCACGGCTGCGGCTGGATGGCGGGAAGCAAAATGATAACAATTGCTGCGCGTTGTCCTTGCTGCGGCGTGTTCGCAGGCGGCGGCCGATGGGGCGGCAAGCGAGGGCGAGCAACAGTTGCCTGCTGGGAGGCTGATAAAGTGACACCAAGGGGCCGTGCGGCTGTTTTGCACTGTGCCCAGGGTGTCGCGCGCTCGTGGGGCGAACACAGCTACAATGACAGCTTTCGCACGCTGCCAGACCCCACTTGATTTGACTTAACATTTTTTCTTTCTTCTCGCCAATTGTTTTGGCATTGTTGCTGTGCTTTCGTGTTTTGTTCTCCACTTTCCGATTATTCTAAAGCCACACTATTCTTTTTCTCTTCTTGGACTTTTTTTATCCTCTGACCGAGCGCATAATTCTGGTGTATTAATATTGCTGTTGGTCTCCCTCTCTCTCGCCCGTGTTGTTGGAGCTAAATTTACCACACGCAATCAATGCCGCGCCGTGTTGCTGCACCCCGCCTTTCACCTTACGTGCTTTGTTGCTGCTCGCTTCCCGTCCCCGCAGCGATTGCCGCAACCGTGCTGACAACTTTATTGCAAATTGACGAGCTGATGAGTGGCTGAGCTCGTTTTATTAAAGCAACGAATGCGTTGCCGCTCTGCCCTCCGCTCCGCAATTGTCCTCGGCGCGTGAACGGTGGGGGAGGCACTTGCTCTGCTGTGAAATGCAAAAATATTTTATTATCTGCTGGTATCTGTTTTGCATTCCCGTGGCTCGGCTTTTTACGATTTCAATTTTGCAAAAAATCCACCCCGCCTCTCGCGCTCGGCTCTCGGCGCAACGGTACTTGGCGCCAGGGCTGTTGTAATCTGCATGTGATACACCAGATATTACACCAAATACGCCTCGCCTATGTACATGCAACAACATAATCACTTTGTTGTCATTTCGCCATTTTTTATGATTTTTGTTTGATATTTTTTCTCTTCATTTACAATTGTTCCACCTTCGCTGTTGTGTTTGTTAATTTGCCGGGCGGCGGGGACCTCCAGGGAGCGTGGCGCTGGCGTGCGTGCAAGGATGCAGGATACGCGTGTTCTTTGCTTGTGTACAGCTTGACTGACATTTTATTTATTTACGGATATTCATTTCATATCCTGTGCGGACATACCAATTTAGTGTCCCCTGCAACGTGTGTTCTCGTGTTAAAAGCCCATTTTCTCCGATTCAGGGAAGGCAGCGGAGGACTTTAATATGGATCATTGCTTTCGTTCGCTGGCTGTGCGGTTTGGATTGCGGATGGGGCTGTCGCATGAATTATGTCCTTGCGTGTTCGGTCAACACACGTATGCACATTTATTATCCGTGTATTAAGTTTGCTTAAAATGCTGAAAGGCGCTCAAACCTGAGTTGAAAGCGTGAAAATGCATTCGCATATGTGAAAGCTCGAATGGGTAATTATGCATAACTTTGATTGAAAAATATTATATAATTTAAGCGCATCTAGTTCTTTTGTTGCTGCATCTTTCAACTGAAATCACAATTATTTCGAGGGAAAGTTTGCGCTTATCGAAACAATTACGATAGTTGGCAACAAATAAGCAGATGTGCTACTTCCAATTTGAAGAGCGCTGTTTGGAGCTCACAATATCTTGACACATCAATTGGATGACCGATATCAGCACAATTTGACTTTCTCCAAGTCAATTCCAATGCTCCACCGACATCCAGTTCGTATCCGAAATCATAGCACTGGCTTACAATGTTAGTCACCACTTTGTTGCTACAGAGCAACTCCCAAAATCCTTCATTACGGTGACCTTCTCGTAATGCAAATTACCTGCTTCCGTCTTTCTCTGGCTAATGAGCACAAACCTTAGCCTCATTTTAATGGACCACAATTTCCACGGCAAATAGGCAAATTCGCACTAATATCGAACTTCTCTCCCCAATTCCAAAAGAGGTGGATCGCTGTGCCTATTTACAGATGTGTACTCCAATTAAAGCGAACTCAGCCGCCGGGCCAGACAAAGCCAGCCTTAAGTAATTGCATCCTTCCATTTTTGGCAACAACTTCGTCAGGAAGGAAGACGACAATGGCGAAAGGCTGGTATGTAAGTATATAAATATTTACATATATGTAGCTATCTACGACGGTGAATATGTATTTGATAGCAGAAGCCGGCAATATGGCAGCAAACTTCATAATGAGGGAAATATGTTTTTATTGATTTTCATCATAATTTCACATCATAACGGGCTTTCGAGTGAGCGTTGCAACCCTTTCACTTTTCCTTTCGCACACACACCTTTGTGCTCGTCGCAGCAGCAATAGGGGCGTCCATAATTTGAACTTTCAAATTGAAAATATGAATGCACGTGTGCTTTGGTATCCACGTGTGTATGTCTATGTATCTAGCATAACCTGGTTTCAGCAGGTCTATCCAAACTGATCTCAAATAAAATTTGTGGAGACCATTAGGAGGAACTTCCGCTTAGAGTGGGATGGGTCCAAAATGTGACTCTGCTGGGGTTCTACAAAACCAAGGTCTTCTCTTCTTCGAAGGAAGCTAGGTTTGGACTGTTTAATATAAGAAATTTATTTTATTAGAGTTCAAGCAAACTCAAACCACTAAGAACCTCCTTAAGTTATGCGAAGTGGATTGAGACGACGGAAGTTATCAAAATATTTGCACTAGAAATTTACAGGCAAAGCAGGAGCAAATATGAAGAAGATGAGCGGGTAAAAGGGTTAAGAGACAATAAGTATGTGTGTGTGCAGGAAGGACGCCTGAGGGCCACGACAACAAAATTTACGCTTATATTAACTTAAATTATTAGATAGCAAAAGGACGACTCGAAATTCACCGAATAACCAAAGCAAACTGCCTCTTGGCGGACGGTGCATCCTGACGTCGGACAGCATCATCGCCATTGCTATCTCATAGGAAGATTGTCGTTTAAACGTGAAATGAATTAAATGTGTCCTTCCGCAGTGGCGTCTGCCTCCCTGTACAATCCGGTTTGAGTGTGTGTGTGTGTGGTCCACGTCCGAACTTCATTGGCATTGATTCTCTGTTGGGAATTAATTAGTATCAGCTGAAGTCATTGGCTGGCCGAAGTAGACGCTGACAAGCTGTGTCTTACGGCAAACACTCTTGCTAACCCGTTAACTGCTTTTTCGGGGGATCAGTTTCGGTGAAGGGGCGAATGCTGGGCGAGCCCGACATGGCAGTTGTTTGAAAACTTCGTAGCTACAGCAACCGCACACTTTGGTGGCTCCTTCACTTCACTTCACTGTTTGTGTTTTTGTTTTCATTGTGTGCAAAGTTCGTGAGGTCGTTGTTCCTGTCGCTGTGTTTGATGCCAGCCAGCTTTATGTTTATGTTTGTCTGCGACCTATTACCGTGGGGCGTCATTTGCGCGTTGCGCGTATTTTTAGCCATGAAACCAAACCCAGCCAGTGAAGGCTAGACCCGCTCAAAATAGCAATCAGGAAGCCAGCGCGCAAACAACAAACGCTACTGCACACACACATACAAACATGCATGCACTTACACGTTTATAATGAGGACTGCCGCATGCTCCTTTAATGATGTTCATCTTTGCTTTTCGCCTTTTCCAGCAATTTAATTGTTCAGCAAAGTAAACTTCGCTCTGCTGCTCACAACCGCGAGCGCTCTCCACAGCTGTGGGTGCGAATGCGAGGCTGGGAATGGTTCACAATTATTATTTGGCAGCATCTCCGTCAATTGTCGCCAGGAGTTCTCCACAATTGCTGCCAAGCTTCTTTTGGATAGAAGCTTTGAATGCGCTGCGTTGCGAAGCGACAATCTTCTCATTACAAATTGAAAAATATGAAAAATTTTAATTGAGTTTAGGTGAAAAATTAATAATAATTTTTAATTAAAAATTATAATTTATAAGGATTCCATAATGCCGAGAAATAAGAAACCGCGACGTACATAAGTATGTACATACATTGACTACTTCGCAAAATTCCAAACCTACTTAAGTGGGCTAATTTTTAAAGTCTATGTACAGTTGATATTACGCATTCAAATATTCGTTGGATGAAGAAGCCAAAGCGGACTTGTGACTTCAGATACATATGTACGTATATAAAATATGTCTGTTGTGAGTATATGTATGTATATACACATCTATATGTAAGTGCTTATGAAAATAGAGGTATTACTCTTTCCGAAGCTCCCTTAAATTATTTGTTGTCACTACTTTTTGGGGTAGGTTATACTTTTAAGTATTGAAATAATAACCTCGTGAACACATACATACATATGTACATATTTGGATATACGAGTGTACATAGTCATGCTTGCAAACGCCGCAAGGATATTAACGAGCCTTTATGTGCGGTTAACAACCCCTTCAGCTTTGATTTTAATGGCGCAAGGCCCTGGGGTGTGTTGGATAATAGCAACTAGAAAACCCGTTATCAAATTTTACACATTTTCAATAATATTACAGTTATGGTTGTATATTAAAGTTATACATACATATGTATATTGTTCTAAAGTACGACGTCAGCGACAAAAAGTGAATACAGGAATATTAACTCCAAAGTCACCTCGTAAACGGAGACCCAGCTAAGACACGGAGGACCAGCTTAGCAATTGGTAGACGGTAAAAGGCAAGTCGGGAGTACAGACTCAACATTTACATAGATACGGATGATTTGCTTGGTTTTATATGTTTTGACGCAATTCCTTAAATAATTGTACGTAAGAATGTGTGTAACTCTATAAAATGACCAGATAAATCTATTAAGGTTAGAATGTGGGCTATCACAAAACGGTGTGGCGATTGCTTCTAATTGCCCACGAAAATAGCCGAGAGAAGATAGCGCCTGCAGAATATCTAGTGCTATTTTACAACAAAAACTGCAGAACAATACAATCACAAAGGACATGGGGACAGCCCTGAGAATAAATCTCGATTTATTGTCCTTGTTCTAGGTAGTCGAAGTACGATGACAAGTAAGCGGCACTCGGTGGGCGGATGCGGCACTAAAGGACACAAATGACGAGCGCTCCCACCTTATTAATTCTATCACATAATTAGACTCCAACGGAGTACTATTTTGGCTGTGTGAAGAGGAATGCTAAGGTGCACATGTGACGTTCGGTGTAATTGTTTTTGTAATTTCTGGTTTCTTATGCCACATTTGCAGGGCACGCAAGTGATGACACACCTCTCATCTTCGAAATATTAGTGCTGTGTTTTTGTTGTGAGTATTCGCGCTTCCCATTGTTGTGCGCTTGATGTGAGCTATGTTTTCGGCCAAGTATGAACATCGCTATGCCTTTGTTTTGCTGCCACCTAGAGTTTGCTGACGGCTGGTACCTGCCCGAGCGTTCGCTTGCCGAAGCCGTTTGTGTGGTCTGCCAAATCAGTGCGGCAGGTCCCAGTTTTGGTGTTGTTGTGAAAAGTAGTGCACACATTATCACCGTTGCTTTTCTTAGACACTGTGGCTGCCTATTAGTAAAACATATTTTAATGTTCGAAAATGCCCACAGCCGAATACAAAAGGCCGCTGTGCAGTGAAAGGGTTAAATACAATGGGCATATAGTCATAGATCGCAAACTGAAATTGTCGCACGAACAGCGTAACCCTTTCACTGTGTCTATAAAAACAAAAGGCGATCATTTGAGCGTGCTTCCATTGCTTTGTTTTGCTTATGTGTCTGGGTCTGGACCTGTTGGTGGTGTTCACTTTGCTGGAAAAATAGCGCTTTATTTGGCTTGGAAACTCGGCGAAAGGGTTAAATTTAGTTGTGAGTTCATTTGTGACACTATTTTCTCCTTTGACCCGCGACTGGCAGATGATTTGCTGTCATTAAGAAAATGTCCATTTAACCCTTTCGCTTAATTGCGATGGCTAAGCGACGACACTCTCTCGTTTCACCGGCGTAATGGTTTCCCATAAAATAAAATAAAGGAGAAAATGCTAAATGCCCCTAATATGGAGCAATAATGCTTTTAGCACAGGACGCATCATTATTTGAGGTTGCTCTTTGCGGCATTTGTTAGAGTTAGGAACCCAACATACACTGAGAAAAATAATCGTAAATACGAAAATTCATACATACATATATACAAATGTATGTAAGTATTTCCTTTTTTGGCTTTAGTAGGTGATTTTTGGAAATTTGAAATATTTCTTGATATATTTTAAAATTTTAAGGATTTATTTATATGTAAATAATGACAAAAAATTACAAAAATTAATTTTTAGAGCTTTTTGCTATTATATATGAGCCACTATTCTTAAAAAAGTTGTCATTTTATGAACCTTTTGTAATAAAATTTCGAAATTTCCTCAAAAAATTAGCGGATTTTTTGTCCGTCCAAGTTACATTTATCATTGCACACGTAAATATACATATATACACATATAAAAAAAAAACAAAAACAAATCAAAGGCATTGTACGATTTCCCTTCGAGTTACAATTGAAGCCATTTTAAAAAAAATCTAGTTTTGCGAAGATCGTCTTTTAAGTTAAGCTGAATGGACAGAAAGACATTATTTTTAAAATCTTATTATTTCATTTTTAAACAGACAGTACAGTTTCAACTATCAAAATAAGCAAAAGTTAAAAATGATTTTTCCGACCTTCACACTTAAAAGATTCAGTGCTAATTCATAAGCCAGCTAGCTATGTTATGTGTGTATGTACATATATGTGTTAGTTTGGCACTAAAATAAGAATTGTTACTTTAGATCGGAAAATGCAGAGTTTTTTATTAAATTATTTCCACAATATTCAGCTAGTTGAACTGTTTGTCTTCATTTATCACTCCTCAGCTTTACTCACACCACAAAAACCAATTCGTTAGGTAATGCTCAACACCTTTCCCCACAAAAAGTTCGTTCTGAAGAAAGTATAAGTGTTGATATGGGCCATTTACCATTTCAGTTTACAGTTCACTTTATGATTTTGAACTAGCGTGGATTTTGTATGCACGGGGCTAGTCGGTGTAAAACTTCATACATTTATATTTAATCGACACATTATCTCTGCAGTTGGTAATTGACGCATATCTGTCTAGGTGTTTCGAATTGCGTGAATGCATTCAGCAGCAGCAGCAGCGCACAAAAGGCGCTGATATACCTTTTATCTATTATCTTCCTTGACTTTTATTTTTTATTAATGAACTTTTAATATAAACTCTCTGGGCAGTTACAAAGTCGGCTTGGCTTGGCTTGGCTTGAGAAAAAGGAATCAAAGTGAAACAATTTATTGACACCAAATCGAATATGTAAGAAAGCGGCAATCCGCAGGCCATTTTTGGCATTTGAACCTAAAGAAATGATTAATAGTTTATCCAATGAAATGGGGAAACATCTAAAATTCAAAAATGCCTCAAAAATGAGCATGAAGTGAAGTGCGTATGGGAGAAAAATCACACGCCAAAAATGCACAATTTAAAGCAAAGTCGGGTAGTGCGTGAGTTGAAGAGTGAGAGCGCGGCGAAGGGGGTTGCGAAAGTGGGTGAGTTGTTGCAGGTAAAGATAATATTTGATTAATGGTAAAAAGTGGAACAAAGCAAAGGAGAATGCCTTCAAATAAAATTGAAAATATTGAGCAGCGAATTGGACATTGATGGACATCGCACAAACACACATTCAGATATACACATATATGTATGTAAGCACGTTTGTAAACGCATTTACAAGGTAGACATATGTAGAGTGATTTTTGACGAATTTTCAAAACCTACAAGTTGGACTATAATTCGTCACAGTGGGCACTCATCGTGGAAGCGAAGATGCTTGCACCGATTAAATTGAAGCTTAGGACGAATTTACGTACTATGTGCATAAGTGTACGGTAGACCCTTGTATGTACATATATGTGTGAACTTTAATTGCGAATGTTTTCTTTTTATGAACTGTTTTAGTCATCTCGATTAAACATACATATGTACATAGGTATGATCGGCTAGTGCCATAAGCAGAGAGGTACGATTCTGACAAAACACTATTTCAAACACAGCTGCCGTTTTTTAAATGTGGGACTAAGGGGATAAAGAGGTTTGAATTTGAAAGTGGTTCTATGGTACTTAGCAGGAAACACCGTCGGGACCGTCGATTTGAAATTAAACTGAATTGACCTGTAGAATTTAAATTTGTAAAGAATTGAGCAATCGTAGTATATTCATTCCTTATATACAAATCACATGCCTCATTTAATGTAATGTGGTCAAGTCGGCCACAATTAGTGGGAAATGCTAAGGGCTACGCACTTTTTAAATCTTTAAGAGAGAAAATATTGCTTTTACATAAGTATTGTATATAAATATGTATTCGTTGAGACCCAATAGACACATAAATTTCATTTGAGACCGAATAAATTTCTTAAAATTTATTCAGCGCCATTTTGAAGACATGTGCGTGATTCATGAATAACAAGAACAAGGTACCTTTGAAGGTTCTAAGCATTAAGGTGACTTAAATTCAAATCTTTAAAACCGTTTGTGTATCTCTCTGCGCAAATGCATATACTGCCTTATAGATTTCGGCATATTTACACGGCAAAACATCTTCGTGCCTATATTTTACGAAAGTTTGCTCCTTTCCATCCTATTTAAAGCTTACTATTTGACTTAAATGCATATGTATGGTATATGGTTTATATACCAGCACATACATACATACATACATACATACGTATATGTACAAAGATTTGAACTGAAATAAAAAACTGAATATATAAGCAATGCCATTGTAATCGGACGAAGAACCTCCCTCCTGCTTTAGGTTCTGAATAACTTCCTTGCAGTCACATTCAACATTGCCTGATCTCTCTACCCAGCATCGGACGGTCACGAATAGCAATAATGCCTTTGTCACCAGATCTGCGATGTCATTGGTGCATTGGTACTCGCCCCCATATTAAAATGTCGTCTGAAATCAAAGCTAAACCCAAGACTCGCTTGCGACAGAGGGAGAAGCAGCGCATGGACGCCATTAGAAAATGCCTTCGAGTGAAAGAGACATTCAAACCAAGGAGACACAACAAATGACAAAATTTAAACGAGAGGAAAAAATCACCACCAACAATAACAATAACCTTATGTATTTACGAAGCTCAAGTAAAGAGCAATAACAACAATATCAACGCCATCGACCAGCGCAAAGACTGAGGCAGAGGCGAAGCCAAAGCAAAAGGTAGCGCTACCATATATCAGCAGTGTGCTAACCAGCACCAACACTCACGGAGGAAGACAAAAAACGAGGTGAGTCAAACAAAACCAAACAGTAAACGACAATATGGTCGCTGCGGCAGCGACGCTTACAGTGGCGTCGACAGTGCAGTGAGCCGAACAGCAGAACCTCATGCTGCTGCTGACGACGACGCTGCGAAAAGTGAGTGTGGATCGGTGTTTCACTCGTACGAATGTGAAACTGCAAAAGTCAACTCGTTTCACCTCTGTCTCACACAGAGGCGCAAAGGGGCGAAACTCTCTGCTAAGTAAAACGTTGCAGTGTCTGTGCGTTCTCCCTTGCTATCAATAGCCACAGTGCTGCGTTCGTGTTGAGTTGAGAGAAGCAAGAAGCGTGTATTGCCTCTTTGCCTGAATATCTGCGAGTAAACGGTTATGGTAAAAAGCAACAACACTAACGATATAATGCGACGGTCACCAGCGTCGCATGTCAACTGAATATGGTCCAGCGCGGAAACATGCGACACTGTGCGAATGAAATGGCCTGCTTTAAGTGCCAGCTTTGGAAACGTATGTGAGAGGTTGAAAAAGATAGCGATTGCGTATATGGACAATGTGGGTGCTGTCGGTGGGCAGGTTGGTAAATGACTGCTTTGATTAGACGGATAAGCGGGTGCGTTGCTGCAAATTGTGTCGTCCCACAAAGTTATATGCCGAAGATGGGACAATAATATAATGCACACACTCATTCGTCTACATTTTTGTGTATTTACTTATGCCTGTATATAAGGCATGTAAGAAAAAGGCATGCGTCGAACAGTGAGCGACCACATTCCAGTGGACATATTTTCTTAATGTATCACCGTTTGCCCAAATGTCCGCGTATGTGTGCTCCGCGGTCATGCAACAAACGACGCATAGACATATTTTCTTACATATGTATGTATGTATGTACAAACATATGTATATAGTTCCGACTTCTGAATTTGCTTAAGTTGCGAGAGGAAAGCTTGAGTGCACCGCAGCAGGCGAATGTACTTTAAGAGATATTTCAAGCTAAGCGTTGACTATCTTACTATGAAATAAAACATTAAATAGCCTCTAACGGTAATACTTAGCGTAAGAGTAAGTTAATCCAAATCGAAACTACTTTATCGACTCGGCATATATGAGAGTTGTGTCTGCATATGAAAAAGCACACAAGTATATGTGTTTGTATACTCAAATATAAGCACATAAGTACACATCTCGCTACATACTCAGATATAAGTCAAAATAATACAACACGAGTTCGCTCTTATTTCAGGTGCTCAGTGCTTATGGCCGGAGGAGTGAGTGAATGCGCTATGAACTTGGTTCTGGTTGAAGTGAAATAGTGGCTGTAGCGCTTGCATTATGTGCTCTTTGAAACAGTCCGTCCGTGGTCTTCTTCTCTATCGGGCGGGTTCGCCTTCACTATGAGTTGTTCGTGGTGTATCACGACGGGTTCAACAATGGTACGGCAAAAGGCAATACGCAACGCATACGCAACAACAACAAAAGCCAATGTGTCCGCCTGAGTGTCACTGAGCACGCAACCAACCACACTCGCACTCATTCACACAGACACAGCGTTGTGAATGCGATGTATTTGTACAAAAACAACTCTACAGATGTATGCAAGTAAATACGTTTTTGTCTCTTGTGTCATTCGGCTGATAGCCAAGTGCTCACAGTAGAATGCCGTGCATGCTCTTTGCCGTTGGCTCTGCCACTGCCACTGCCTCTGCTACGTGGTACGCCAGGTCGCTTTGGATGACTGTCACAGCAGAAATAAACTGACTCTCAGTAGGTCTCGAATTGTCGTGTGTTGCGTGTATGTGCAGCTGCAGCGAATCGAGTGACGCAGCTGTCCTTATCGTCATTGCCCACGAATACATTCGGTTGAGAGCGTCGCAGCAAAGTGTCCCCAAGCAGAGTCGCCATAGCAGAGCACGGCGGCAGAGCAAACAAAAGTCAACCAAGAACATTATAGTGTCTACCCAAAAGTATAGGGGCTGAGTGTGAGCGCACTGGTGTGGTAGTTGCCTGCAGCAGCGCGTTGTGCGAATGGTGCTTGCGCTGGTGTTCGTGTCACTGTGACCGACGACAGCGACGGTGGTGTGTGAGCGGGTATGAGTTCGCGTTGAGAAGCGGCGACAGCACAAGTTGGTTGAATTCTCACAGCGACATAATGTGCCACAGTCTGTCAGTGTCACCCACGACTTTGTAGGAAGTGGACATATGTGCAGGAGTGAAGTAAACGAAGAAACACGACGGGTACAAGTTGTCTAAGAACTAGAAATCATGCACACATATATGACGAACTGAAAATAAGAAACAGAAGGAATAAATGGTGTTAAGTGTCTAACTGATAAAGTACTGTCGGTGCTAATAATAAAAAAGTGATGCCTGCTGGTGCAAGTAAATAAGTATAATTTGTGACGAAACAAGTGCAGGGCAGTAATTTAACTGTTTTTAAAACCTATAAAGTGATAAACCGTTTTGAACACAAAATTATTCCCAAAGCAAAACTCTTTCGGACGTTTTACGAATAATATTGGAGCACAGCTGACATATTTCAAAAGTTGTGTATAAAACTGGAGGAATAATTAGGAAAGGAAGAACGCGATTTTGGAATTTTTCTAAAGGTAAGCAATGTTCTGAAGCTTTAATTCAATATACAAACTAATTGTTAAGATTACCGGCCCATATGCATAAATTAATTAGTCGAAGCTGTGCCGTCGGGGTTTTTGAAATTTACCGTTAAGTGTAATTTAAGGCAATCGTCAGTTTTGAAAGGTTGACTGCTACTGTTTCATCTAAAAAGTGAATAAATACGCAATTTACCGTTTGGTAAATCGTCAAAATCACTATTTCTTGTGAAAAGTTAGAAATAAAAAAGTAGCTTTCGACGAATTTCTAGTATACCTCTTAGCACGGGTGAATTGAGTTAAACAGATTTGGAAAGGCCACTTGTAGATACATTTAATAATTAACAACTTGATGAGTCAGAATATAAGTGATATCAATGTCATAACCTCCAACAACTACGAAAAGTCCACAACAAAAAAGGGCAGAAAATTATTCAAAGCTTTGACTGGCCCCAGATCCCATTCAAAACTAAAAAGCGCAGTTTTCATTGCTAAGCTTCGCTTTTATTTGTAATTTTAGTAAGTAATTATATGACGAAGTGTGCAGACGGACATTTTATCATGTAGTTTATCGTTTTTATTATTAATTCAACTTAACTGTGAGAAAACCTGCCATCAAATGGCTTTATTAAAATCGCCAAAGAGCGAGGTCAAAAGAGTAGCGAAAAGAAAACAAAAACGCGTACCAAAAATATGTGCAACAACAGCAATAAATCTGAAATATGTTGGAAATTAAGCAAGCATAACGAGAGTAACACATACACACAACAGAATAACAGTAAAAGACACTGGAAATGTTGGCGGCCAATTGGCCAAGCAACCAAGCGTCCAAAGCGTAGATGCGATCCCTCGCTGAGATGACAGACGACATTTTGTGGCAAGCTGACTATTTTAATTGAAAAGGCCGTCGACCAGCCAATCGAGTGGCCCTAGGAACGCGAGGTCGCCGCAGGTCAATTGGCAGAACTGGGGGCAATGAAGGCAATCTCTGTCGATGCCAATTAACTGTCCTAATAGCTTTCATAGATGCTTGCAAACATGTAAATTCAGATATCAATTAAGAAAAATGCGAGAAAAGTCATTTAAAGAGGAGCATTTCATTGAGGTGCGTCAGCAGCAGCCGATTTTCTTTAACATAAAATTTCTATCTGTGTCCGTACAAAATGTTGACAATAAAAAGTAATTAAAAATTGGTCGCGAAGCGAGGTACAGCTCCACAAATCATCAGCAACTCTGCGGTCGCGGTTACCGGTTACCGGTTGCAACTTTGAATTAAAACTAACAAATCCACCAGAGCACCCCGCGACCCCTCGCATGTATCAGATTTGCGACGACCATTAAAAATGTTTTGTGATTTTTGTCCACTAAAGTGCTCGATCACATTTGCCACTCACCACCTCCCCGTGGTTCTCTCAGCACCATAACAGCGTTTTACAACTACTGGTCTTCCATTTTTATGACATCAAAAGGCGGGCAACTCAGCAGTCGTGTCCGCTGGAAACAACAATGTCGCATGTACATACATATGTACCCAAGAAGATCTCAACTACGTCCACCCTGTTACTCGACTTGTCGTGGCACCAAGTTGGTGATCGAAAATCAAATCGCCAAAGTCTACCTCGTTCGTTTCCCTGCTCCATGGTGTTGTTGTTGGCTTCAGCACTGCTATTTCGTTTAACTGGTCGAAATACATGCAAACTCCCTTGCAAATATTCACACCGAAATAGTTGTGCTAGTAATAATTGTTTGTGCTGTCCTCTTGTTGAAACTGTTGCGATCTTATCAAGCGGGACTCTTTCTTCCCAACTCTTATGAGTACATGCGTCTCTGAATTTATCTTTCTAATGGGTCGTAAAATCTGCAAACACTTACAGACTCGCTTTGGCTTCATGTAAATCGGCATTGAACTTGTCATTGAAAGCGCTGACGAGAGTTATCCAGCTTGGCTCCGCAACAATCCAGCATAGCAGTTGGTCTTTAGCTCGATCTCAGTAGATTCTTATTTGAACTGTCGAAGGTGAAAAAGAAATATACTTTCTACATTATAAATTAAATTAACTAATTTGCTTCAGTTCTCGTGATTTGTTGTAATTTTGAAGAATCTTACGCCTTGCCTTAACCACCTTGTATAGATACATATACAGAGACAATAGGTGGACTTAAATACACACGCACATCACTACAAAGACATTATGACTTTATAATTACCAACGTGTGATCCGATCGGTGTTGCTCTAAATGGCTTGATGTATTTTGTTAATGTCTTTTGTGCGTTTATTTTTTCATGTCAACCATTTGGCATCTGAAGATTTTGTCAAAGAGTCTTAAAACGCTCAGCAGTGCGGCTGCGTATCGCTAAGAAAGCTCATTAGGATTTTATAGCGGCCGCAAGCTGGCTACCTAGAAAGCAACACAAAGCCAAGCGGCACAATAAACAAGCTCAGCGGCTGAAAACAGGCTAAGACGAGATAAAACACAACACAGATGTTTGAACACACAAGCTAACATTGAGAAAAATCCAATCTAAATGTTAATGATCATCGCATACAATCACTGTCGATAATAAATCAACATCAAGCCAGCCTCACAGCCGAAACCCTGCCAGTCGCGGCTTAGTCGAAGTGAGAAGCCAAAGAAAAAATTCGGACCGCCATTCAGCTACCAGTGATAAAAGTGTCATCTTCGTTTGGCGAAGACTTTTCTGGCGGTGTGCTTATCGTGAGACGCTGCGACGCGTTTCGGGCCGTAGTGACACGGCCTGCGGTTGCCACTTTTCTCGGACATTTACAGCTCTGTCGTATTTTTATTGTTGTTTTTCGTTATTCGGCGACAAACATTTTGTCTTTGCATGAAATGCTTAACATAAAAAGAGAGGCTTTGGAATTTTATGCCTTGACTTGTTTGTTGTAATTGTATAAATCACCAAACTACAGTAGTATTTATGTCATGTTCAGTCATTGTAACTCATGCGTGGTATATACACACCTACATATGTACATGTGTATATGTCAGCTCCACATGTGAGCTGGCAACGCATGCCGCTGACATGAGCTGAGCTTGTAGCACAGGCGCAGGTCGAGGAATGGTAAAAAGACAAATTCGAACGCGAAGGTGACAAAGTGACGCAAACCGAAAATATGGATTACACTGTCGGCCCTTCTTCTCTGATTTGACCTCGCTGGTTTTCAACATCTCGACACCCGCCGCCACAGAAAAACCCGTAATTCCATTTTTATATTGAACGCTGCTGATTGTCGTAAATGGAATTTGCTGCACCCGCGTACGTCGTAATTATTTACGATCAATTAAAAGCCTCCATTTCTCGCACAATTTTCACACATACCTTCCTTGATCGCATGGACATTTCAGCTCATAATACAGCGTTTATATGTGTGTCCGCGCTTGTGTTTGTCGGTTGGCATCTTTCGTCATTGCTCATGGTCTTTTGGTGATCGGCGGGCACGGCGAATAACTGAAAATGCGACGAATAATGGCAGCCACTGTTGTGTGGTGTCGTAAAAGCATATTTTATGCGCCCGCTGACAGGTAAGAAAGAGTTCCTGCGAGAGTGGGGCAAGAGGCAGCTCCGATTCGCGACCGATTCCTGACGCTGCTGGGAAACTCACACACTGGATTCAAGGCAATCGCCGCCGTTGGCGCAGCGCGTCCGTTCCCAACGTCAACAACACTCTCATCATACACTCTGTGCAAGGCTCTTTCAAATTGTGGACTTGATTGTCTTTCTGTCGCACCAGTGATATTTAGACGAAACTCGCGTTTGGCACTTTTTATTTTTCGCTTCCCCTGTCATCCAGTTGTGGAGTTTGGCATTGAACACCTGAATTTATGATTTGAGTTATTGTTCAACACCGTTGCGTTGGATTAAGCGTAGTGCGTGAGTCTGTGTGTGCTACTTGGTTGACCAGGCGTTTGCTCGCTGGCATGAACTCTTCCGCTCAATCTCACTCTCGCACAGAAGGAATGTATTTCTTTGCGTTTTATGATTTCAAGATAATCCTTATGCTTTCGCCATCCGTTCCGCTTGCTGTGAATTGCTTGAATTGCTGTTGGGGACATTTATGGTGCAACTTCTGAGTTCTTGATTGACCGATCGCTACGATCGTCACTTGTGTTGTTCGTGTTAGTCGTTTTTTAAAATGGAAGGGATCCATGGTATTTATATAGCTAAAATTAAAAATATATACACAATAGCTTGTCTTGGCTGGGGAATTGACATCAGTGCTCATCTTGAAAGTATTAAAGTCTCAAAGCTGGCGAAGCAGCAGACTCAAGTGCGCCGTCACTTATCCATTTGACATCGAGGAAATGATGTAATCTCCTTTTAGAGCTGCTCCACTTCAGTTCAATGTATGTGTGACACTGTGTGTGTATTAGTGTGTGCATGCGCTTTGTTGGTCTTGGTTTCTATTGAAATTATCGTGGAGCATTTTTAACAGCGCTGGAGATGTCATCTTTCTAATTATGCGCAGATCATCGCAAACAAATGCAGCCATTCATTTTATTAAATATGCGTGCGTATGGTTGTTGTTATTGTTGTGAAATTCTAAATATGTGCACACACACCATACCAGTCACATGCAGCCACTTCGGACTGTCAATCAAGATTATTCTTGGCGGCAGTGAGACACAACCGAATCGTGAAGAAGCAGATCACTCACGAAGCGGAAATTCGATTCTCACTCCAATTTGTTGTGATTTTCAATTACGTTTTCAAAATTAATTATTTATATGCAAATACATATGTTTTTTAAAACTCTAAATCCATTTTAGTACAATAAATTAAGAGAACCTTTCTAATTTAGAACTTTTTTGTCTAATTTCAGGTGTAAATACAACGAACCTCAGCAATGGAACACCTCATATCCACCTTTATGCCTCCCGCCTATCTGCTGGGTCACTCGCCCACAGCAGCGCCCGGACCAATTCCCCTTGGGAATATGGCTGCCTCACCCGCCACCTCGCCAATCGGCGGTTCAATGGGTAAGCCGAAGCGGTGGGGCTCTCCACCCGTAAACCTCGCAGCCCAGTTTATTAATCCTGTGACTGGCAAGAAGCGTGTGCAATGCTCCCTTTGTCTAAAGACCTTCTGCGACAAGGGTGCTTTGAAAATACACTTCTCCGCTGTGCATTTGCGTGAGATGCACAAGTGCACTGTAGAGGGTTGCAACATGGTGTTCAGCTCTCGTCGTTCTCGTAATCGCCACAGCGCCAATCCCAATCCGAAGCTGCATTCGCCCAACATCCGCCGCAAGATCTCACCACACGATGGCCGGACAGCGCAACAATTTCCTGTATTTTCGTTGTCACCTGCCGGTCTGTTGCCTTCGGCCGCATTTCCGGGTCTCATGCCACACTCAGCTGCTGCGGCTGCTGGTTATGGCGCACATCAGCCTGTTATGTTTAGTGATTTTCCATCGTCCGCCAATACTGCTGGCTTTCACCATATGTTAGCCAACCAAGAGCAGCTAGAAATGAGGGCAGGGTTCCGACTCAGTTCTACTGGCACAGGTTCAGCTTCTGCGTCTGATGCGGATGGTGAGGATGATGGCTATATACTAGATGTGCACACCACTGCCTCTAATACTAGTCACGGCGACAGTAATAGCGATGTGGACGACTACTGCAGGGAAATTGATGCCTACGACGATGATGAAAACGCTGATGTCGATGCGGAAGAAGCACGCGACGTTGACGAAGAGCTGATATCAGTATCTATCGAAGAAGATGCAGCGAATAACTTCGATCCAACGGAAGACTCCAATGAACCGCTGGATTTCAGTCTTCACAAACGACGCGGCGTATCGGTAGAAGAACGTTTGTCCAGTCCTGTTACCATTACAATGTCTGCCACCAGCAGCGACTGCGGTAGTCCTCAACATACAGCAGTCTCAAAGTCCAACGGTTTCTCGGTAGATTCTTTGTTGGGCAAACGCAAACGCAATCACACAGAGGTGACCGAAGAGCGTTTGTCTCCAGTCGTTGTAAAAATGGAAGCGGAAGAAGAAAATACCAGAGATTATATGTACGGGCTTGATCTCACCCCTCAACAGGCGCAACAAGCGGTACCCAACAGAGATTCAACAGAAAATTTTCTGACGACCTCTCACCATCCTTCCTCCGTCTTGTCAGCCGAGGCGCAGCAATTGCGTCTCTTGCAGTCGCAAATGTTCGCCGCTGCTGCCGCCGCCGCCGCAGCTCAGTCTTCCGAAGCGCCCTACGCACCAACTGCCCTGCCCGCCCTCGAAGTAGGTCCCGACTCAGCCTCTCCAGCAGCACCCGCGCCGCCCGTATGGAACCTTCTCTCCGAAGTATATCGGTCCATGTTCATAAACGGCGGCATTAAGCAGCAAACAACGACTCAGCCTCAATACACCGAAATTCCAACGAGCGCGATTTCGGTGTAAAGCCAAGTCACCTCAGTTGTTAGCATTCAACCGTCCTTTCTAGTAGTCATCAGAAACACCGTGACCTTGTTATGTACTATTGTATTTAATTTTATTGTGTAAGTTCGTCCTGTTGCTGTTGGAGTCTATCGTTGACCAGTTGTGGGTCGCAAAGATGTTCGGATTTCATTGTAAATATTTATTCTGTAACTACGAGTATTAGTTATGTAATTTGTAAATTTATTTCATTATACCTGCAAAAGTATTCTTATTTTTAATTCTAATTTTAAGCTCCTCATTGAAAGCACTTGGAGAAGTTGCAAGTCGAGGGGTCCCTCATTCGTCGTAGCTTTTTAGTAAATTTATGCTTTGCTTAACCGTATTTTTATTGCGTTAAGTTAATTTTTAATATGTTCTAAATTAACACGATTGTCTTAAAATATTTAAAAAGTTACCCAAGCTAACTGTAATTGATGTACAACGAGTTGTAGGGGAGTAAGTCTTAGATTTTAAACTGTAATTTAAGAGTTTTCAACATATCATGACGTTGGTAATGTTTAGCCAAAGTCAGTAAGTAAATTTAGCGAATTGAGTATGAAAGTATTAAATAAAAGGAAAATTTTTATGAAAACGATCAAAACAAAAAAAAAAAATGTTTAAATTAATCAGCAGCATTTGCGGCTATAAGAATAAAAGAATTGGGTGGTTGGAATCAGCAGAACTATGTATATAGTGCAATCCTAAACAAGCTAACCAATAATAAATCAGACTACATTCTCCCAAAGCTGTATTTCAATAGACACTTCCAGGTGAGGATACCATCTAGACGAGAATGGAGAAGAGGTTCAATAGGAGAGGAGGGCACGATCTCAGTCTATACCGACGGGTCCAAAATGGACTGCGGAGTAGGCAAGGGGGTATTCTCCGCTGATCTAGGCGTATCTCTCGCTATACGTCTACCGAACTCGGCTAGTATTCCTTTCATCAAACATAGAAAAAGCTTGCGAAGTTCTATTTGAAAACCACGAAAATATACATAAAGCAACTATATTTACGGATAGCCAGGCGGCGCTCCTGGCCTTGTGTTCGCCCATGACAATTTCCAGTATAGTCCACAACTACAAGAAATCACTAAGCTCTATAAAAGGCAAGCTCCAGCGTCACAGGAACGAATCCGAGGCGGAGCTAATACCAAGCCCGCTAGGATTGATCAAAAGAGAGATCAATAGACAATTTCAACAAGTTGCAAATAACAGATGGAAAAACATTACAAAATGCATCATAACTAAACAATTATGGGCAACATAGGACAGGAAAGGAACCAACGACTTATTAAATAGGCCAAGGAAAAGTATCTATAGAGTAACAGCTTCCACAACAGGGCACTAGCCATTTGCGGAACAGCGTCCAAAATGGGTATGCCCTACAACAACATCTGCCCAGGCAGCGGAATAGCAGGGAACAAGGAAACAATTTTCCACTTTCTCCGTCAAGCACCAAACCTTGAATGGATTTCTACTAAAAGCATATCAGAAATAAGTAAGTAGCTTTATCGAAACCTCAAAATGGTTTGAGAGAGCAGGTGAAACGTGATAGCAGATACAGGAAGTTCTACGAATAGTGTATCAAAATTCTAGTGTTTGGATATAATCCAAATCCAATAAATTTTCAATATATAGTATATGGGAATCGGCGGTAGCCTTCTCTTTGCGTTTTTAAGAACCATTGTGAGCTTGGAATTATAGTGACAGATGGTTTGTCATTATAACCTTTGATACATTTAGTATTGGGCCTTATCAGGTAGAACCTCTAATACACATATTTTGATTCTATAACGTGCGACAGTTTCCAATAGGATTCGCTCTGCATTAGCATTCATAATTTTCCGGGTGATAAAAGCTAAGACAAAGAAAGCTAAAAACGGTATAATTAATGATCACGACATTTTTACCTTTATTTTATATGTGTAGCTTCAAATACTTCAACCGGTCCTGTCACTTGTACGAGTATATAATGTTTGGCAACGGTTTTATTTTAGTTTATGTTTTTGTTGAAATGGAAAGTTAAAATTGAGAACAATAAAGCATAGATTCTTGCGTCCTGGATCTGAGAGATCGCCATTAGACACTTATGTGCTCATAACTCATCCACATCAGCCGCGACTTACGTGTTTGAATATCCCATCAATCGGCGATGGCCGATTTTATTACAACTTAATATTTCCCCGATGTGTCAGGCATCAAAGCCAAACGATTTCACTCACAAAATTCATTGGCACAAATATGGCGAGGGAAGCGAAGCGATCAATCTGTCGTAAATAATGCAAACATTTCATGGATTTCACAACCAAACACTCATAAATAATTAATTTATTATTTCTAATAATATTCGACCAAATGTATGTATGTAAACAAAAGCGGTGGCCCTCCACTTGCAGGCGGCACAGCTTCAATCCCAACTACACGGTTCAGATGTACATCTCGACATACATACTTAACTGCATATGTATTCGTGGATCAAAGTCGACTAATAAAATCAGCGCATAAACAACAACACAAATGGAATGAAATGAAATCGTTGCCATCACATTTCGATGTCAAGTGAAATTATGAAATGAATTCCATATGGCCAGAAATACATTGTACATACATAGGTGCGTCAATACGAGTACACACATGTGTATCTGCTCGGTGTCTAGGCCTCGTGATGTGTTTCGTTGCAAGGCTTCCGCGACCACTGAACAACTGGTTGCACGTTCAGTGGGAGCGCTTGGCCCACTGACAAAAGGGGAGTAAATGGAAAAAGTACACAACCAAAATTGAAGGACGCCCTTACCCACCAGTTCAGTTGATGTCGCCGATGTGCTCCCGCTATTGTTATCGAATATTTTAGAATATGTTGTTGGTGAAATTAGCTCGAGCTACCATGTGATGTCTTCCGGATGGATTTGCTGGCCAAAAAGTTTAGAGCCAAATCGTAAATAAACGACAATAATTTATAGGTACAAAATTATATCTCATATTGGAAATACTTTTATGACATACAACTGAAACTGAAACTGAAATTATTGGATACATGCTATGGGACCCAGTTAGAAAGTCTGCCTAAGCCATTTTATCTTAAACGCCCTACTTTGGCGAAACCTACATCTGTTTGGAGCAGACGTTCCTGATGCTTTTATGATATCTCAGTTATTATCTGAGAACTCGTGGTTATAAATAGTTGGTTCTACAAGATCTTCAAACTAATAATCGTTTGTCTACGCAAATTTTCATACAAAAATATGTTATTCTGAACAATCATACCACCAGAGTACAAAGAGTACAAAGAGATAACAAAACTCGTGATCGCTGGGTTATCACGAAAGTTTTGCAAAGGTTTCGCTTAGACTGGCAGATACCATATACCAATTTATCTCCTCCTTTTGAGTAATTCAATTTCACGAGTGACACATCCTTTAACTCATACTTCGAATTTCGACCAGATTTTTTTTAAATATATATATATATATTTGCATGATAAAAACGGAGCAAAATACTCTCTTCAAGAATCGCATTTATTAACTTCAATTAAGTGACCACTTTTCTGTCAATATGACGAAAGTTGAATAAATGATATACATATTCAGGTACAGGCCTGATCATTTTCATTGAATGAGCATTTTGTGGAGGGCAAAATTCAAAACTTTAACGGGTTACCCTGTACATGCATACATATGTACGATAATAGCTGAATGTATAGACATTTCGACTAAAGGGATATCATATTTAAATGTCGTCATTCATCTATGAAATATGACACATCCTTGCAGCAACAAAAGACACTGACAACTGACGCAACGAGCAGAATATTCAAAATTTATCCAACAATGGCGTAGCGAGTCGTTCAAAGCGCGTTGGCTTGACAGTACCACTGGCAACGCAACAAACGTGCAAAACTGTCAAATTTTGCGCAATTTCTAGAGAAACGAGCGTGAACGACATGCAGTGGCATTCGAGGCGAGGACAATGGGTACGATGACGGCGGCGGGGACGGGGACGCTCGACCCAGAAGCGCATAAATGGGAAGCGCCGCAGCCACAAAAGATATGGCAAATAGAATTTTATAATCCAATTTTTCATGGCTGTTTCATAAAACCGCACACATACATAGACACCAATTGCACACACACATGCAGGCGCATACTCACAGCTTTTTGACGATACCCTGTAGGAAACTCGCATCAGTGCGCGACAAAATGACGAGTAGTCTTTGAAGAGAGTGCCTCTTACATAAACATGCAAAATCCTGAATGATGATGAGAAAGTCAGAAAATTCTTTGGAGAATTTGATGAATTGAGATTGGATTGTGTTTAAGATTTTGTTCATTCCATTTTCAATCCATTTGATACCGCCGACGACATGCCATTGTCCAATTTATTTCTTAAGGAGCTTTAGAAGACAGTAATTTTGATGTTGAAAATATGGAACCACCCGATTGGTGTAAAGTAATGAAACTATCTCCACCATGTGAGCTTTTCGACGACCAAGGTTTGACAGAGCATGTTCGACGGGTTTCAGAGGAAACATCTTACAACATATTCAGCTTGTTGATCACAGAAGACATAGTGAATGATTTCGTATTTCAAACCAACCTCAACGGGCAACAAAATAGCATCACAAATGGGGGTAGATTATTTCTGATATCTTTGTTGCTCACAGAGTTAAAGCTCATTTAAAGAATCTTGGTAAAAAAAAGCGTGTACAATAGAATCACTATTCCATAACCCGCTCGGATTCAAAAAGCAGTATTACGTGCTTTCCTACTGGGTGCATGCCATCATATGAATTTGGCAAAATGCTGGCAAATGTACATATGTGTGTATGTGCGATGTTTATTTGCATTTGTGGTGGAGTAAAACCGCAAACTACAAGACGGCGCAAGACAACGGTAACGACAGCATGAAAATGTCAAGTGATGTGACGCGTTGCTTTGTTGAAGGTCGCCTGCGGGAAGGGGCAACATGCTAAATGAGCATTAAGGATACATGTGTACTGGTTGTTCCACAAGTACATATACCCAACCAAACAGAAAGATCACTACTCGCAAATGTATAATATTCTCTGTGGCATATCATATCGTGTCATGCGTTATGAAATTATCCTTTATGCCACTTTGTGTCATGCGAGACAATCGACTCCCGTGGGATCTATTTGGTTTTGTAATTTCTATTATGGGATCAAACGGCGTTTTGCGCCAGACTGTCAGGCATTTTCACGCAGCCACCGCCCCGTTCCTCGCCACCTTCACGTGCAACACAAGCGTCGCAGCCAAATCGTGAGGGAGCGGATGGAGGGAAGCGTCCACGAACTTGTGATATGCGAAAATTTCAATTGAAAATCCTCCTATTTTTAAATTCTAAAGTGTTTCGGCTAATACTGAAGTGAAGTTTTCTGCTTTGTGTGTGTGTTAGTGTTGATGTGGTTGATGTTGGGATTGGCTGTAAATGTATTTGACTTGAAAGAATTACAATTGATACGCACTTGAGAACATTTGACAGTCACATACTTTACAGACTGACAAGTGAAGTGGCGCAGGAAACGGCCTCATGAAGGCTTATGCCGCTCTGCATTCGTACTGAACGTAACAGGCTTAGTTTGACAATTCTTTCTAAATGTGGAATTATGTATGTATGTATGTAAGTATATTGATTGCTTCGATTGCCCGCATTTGTTCGAGGAAATGCCTCAAAATTTAAATTTCTTTTGTTGCAACAATAACAGCGAATCGTTGCTTTGAAAGTTTGTTCATTCGTCTATTTCTATACAAAACCAAATACTTTTTCAATTTATCTATCGCTCTAGAATAAACTTTAATAAACTCGCAAAGGACTCTGTCTTCGAAGTCGTCCAGTTATGCACCTCACTTTGAGAAGACTGGCTAAACCAGCTGTACCGGTGATCTACAAAAACCGTTAGGAAGCACCTTAGTCTAATTGTGTAAAATGATGGAGGTTTTGATTTAATTACAAAATACCGATGAAACGAAAATAAATATTGTAAAGGAATTTGCCTACAATGAAAAATCCTCCAACTGCATGTGTATGTGAACAATGTGTGATCACGTCCAGATGTACCAATGTATTTCTCGACAGTTTCATCACACCACTGTCTCTTTCGTAAGCGTTTCAAACGTTGCAGCGGATATCGGGAGCGACGCCAATAATATGAATTTATCAAATGTGTTCACACTTCGTAGCAGATCACACCTTTAATTTCTTAAGCTGTTTTTATTGTTTTTCGATGAAATCGAAATCGTTTTATTTTCGAGAAACGAACACAAAAACATTAATAGCGGATAAACAAAAAACATCAAATAAGACAAATACGCACAGACACATCCTCACAGCCACCAATCACAATCACACAAACACACAGCTACAGTCGTAAAGTACGTCGCCCGCGTACCCGACAGTTCGCTGAGCACTTTTTAAGGAAAACATTTAAAGCGAAAAGCATTAAAAATCCAAGAAATAAAAATAAACACACAGAAAGCCAAATAAAAATACGAGCATAAGCACAGCGCGAAGAGGTCCACACACTTCCAGGCCGACGACGAACAGAAGCCAATCGGATTTAAAATCTGATAGATAAATACATTAAATCAACAACTACAAATAAGACAGACCCGAACGCATCGAGCATCCAAGAAGAACTTCGAACTGTTGGGCGACAACTATTCGATTGGATTCGGTGAAGTATAAACAGCGGTAACGCATGTGTATTCCAAGTATACACACACATAAAAACGCACGAAGCATAAAAAAGTTTTCGGTGACGACGCACCGACTGTCAAGCAATCGCATCAAATTTCGTTAACTTCCCATAAGTGTGGCCGCTCAGAGAAAACAAATTAAACGCCAAACTGATATGATCGCTAATCACTAGCCGATCGGGCTGAGCCCCATTAGAGCTGCTTCCAACACCGCCAAAACAATCCACACACATAAGCTGAGTTGAAATTAACTTGGGACGAAGTTGGCATAGAATTGGTGACGGTAGCAGACGCAGAAGCTGAAGCAGAAGAATAGAAGTCGAAACAAGTTTGCCACCGAATTTCGTCAACTGCTGACCGGTCCACCGATTGCTTGATTGGCGACCACCAATCTACGAAACAATAAAACAACGCGAAGGGAGAGTGGCTACTGCGGCAATTAACTTAAAGAGTTTTTAATCGAAAATAAATCAAGCGCGTCACTAGCCGTCACATCGCTCTTTGGCCCCCTTCACTCGGCCGATGACGTCAACGTACTGTTAGCGTGTGAAATTTTGACATTTCAAAGATAAAAACCATAAATTAATTATCTAATACATTTTCACTTTGTAGATGAGCATAAGGGTGCTTCCAAATATAGAGCTTTTTAGATGGGTCTCATATTAAATGTTCGGATTCATACGATGACTTAATTCTAGGCTAATTTTTACAAAGGCCATTAGAACTATAGTAAGATAAAAACACCCATCAAACCAGTTTAGGCAGCAAAGAGTTGAAAGAATGCTTTTAAAGCAGTGCTTCCTCGTGGAATATTCGTACAAGAAGTTTGTCAATTTTAAATTTTGTTTGTTCCAAAAGCAAAGTGCCGAATGTCGTAGAAGGATCATAATTTAATGTTCTAGATTTCTATGTTAAGAGTGAACACCAGAACCCAGAAATGAGTAAATTCCGCATTGGCCTTATTACTGGAGAAATATAACTTAATTATGTTTAAACAAACATTAAGATAATGGCAGTTAGATAAATAGTGAAACAAAAATCGTTTTTTTTTCTAAAATTAAGAACGAATGCAAGTTTGTGTTTTCTGGGGTACCCACCTTGTAGATATAGACTTTATAACTGCATTTTTCCATATAACCCACGCCCGTCAGAAACATACCAGGCCAATACTAGTTCAAACTGAACAGGAAGTCTCAAGTCCATTGTGGAGCATAGCCCTGGGGTGAAAAATAATTAATAATTTTGGTCTTCTTTGCACCTCATTCTTTCATTATATGATTGGATGAAAAAATGTTTCTCCGACTAGTTTTATGCCATTCGGGAAGCTCTGGATGTAAGCTCTGGATGCAGGGCGTAGCATTCGAAGCCACCAATCGCACCAATACACGCAAGGACATGTGAGGGCGTCAAAAGCACAATGAATGCAGCGCTAAGCCACACATGCCGACATACAAGCGCCCGTGTGCTTGCCACTTATGTAAATATGTACCTGCCGCGTTATGTAAATATTTGCTTAATGCATGTGCGTGAGATATTCACATGTGTGTGTGTGCGTGAATGCGAAAAGCCCGTTGTCATCAACATGATCAGCAACAAGCAAAACAATCACACACATGCACGCACTGGTAAGCGTAGCGCCACTTACGGCCCGTGTATGCAAATGCACAAAGCATTGTAACCCCGCCCGAAACTGGACTGGCAGACCGTCAGCCGCAGCCACCAACTACGAGTAGTGCGTGCACAGTTATGTTCATGTGGCCAAACAGTGGCAACAACAAGCGCTGCATATAATCGCTCGAACACCAGCAGATGCAACAACAACTCATACTCAACATCATCGTCATCGTCATCATCGCTGTCGTCATAGGCCGACACATACGCTGGCTGTGTTTGTGTTTGTGTGCGAGTGTTTGCCACGTTTGTTATCAACATCATACCCAGAGCGTGCGTCATGTGCCGCAGACAATTTACATATTTATTTCACCATTAATTAAATTACATTGTGCAAATTGCAGTTCGCAAAGGATGCCAGAGGATGCGTGATATGGGCAGATGCACACTCACACACGCGCACTCGGTGGCATATACATACATACATTCATATGCATGTTGGTACGTACATGCATGCATGGCGTCGGTCTGAGTTGCATGCAATCCATTCGCTTATGAAGGATTATTAAAGGATTAAAGTGAGTGCAACGGAATGCTTAGTGCAGGGTTGCAGGGTTGCAGGTGCCCAAAGCACTCATACACCCATACACCCATGGACACACACACATACTATAAAGATTCAAGTTACTGTAGGTGCACCGAAGGATTTCATTTTGTAACGGTATTTGCGACATTTGCATACATGAATTCTCGTTATACGCAACAACAGATACAAGCATTCAGATAATTACGACAACAATAATAATAATGCCTTAGCGGCATTGTTGGATCGCAAGCTCGATTCTTCAATAGCATTTTCGGCATTTCAGGTGACGTTTCTTAGAGCCATTTTCCCGACTGTCGAGTCTAAGTAAACGGAACGGACCAGGATTTTTATCCAGCTAAGGACTGTCAGCTTGGCACCATTTCTCTAAATTCTTCTTTATTGGTTAACAATGGCGCGCCAATCGTTTCTTCTTTTGCCAAGGTGGTGCCAATTGGAGATTCAAGGTCCTTCTCCACCTGGTCTTTCCAACGGAGTGGAGGTTTTCCTCTTCCTCTGGTTCCTCCGGCGGGTACTGCGTCGAATACTTTCAGAGCTGGAGTGTTTTCGTCCATTCGGACAACATAACCTACGCTGGCTACGCCGCTGTCTTTTAATTCGCTGAACTATGTCAATGTCGTCGTATATATTATACAGCTCATCGTTCCATCGGAGAGGTCCTTCCCGATCTTGACGGAGCTTTTAGTATAGCTCAACGTCAGTTTGTACAGCAGTATTAGTTTTGCGGGGTTACCAAATTCAGACATCGCGGCATCTCCTTTTCGTGCTCTCAAAATCGGGTTTGAAATCGACATGCTGGTGGTGTCGATTCTCTTTTCACGGGTCTTTTCCAAGATAGGGCGCATGGTGAATTCTAGTCGGTTGTTGATTTTCCAGGTCTAAACCCACACAGATAAGATCCAATCAATTTGTTGACGGTGGGCTTTAATCTTTCACACAATATGCTCGATAGAACCTTATATGCGACTTGAGGAGACTTATCCAGTTAACGCAGATTTTGGGGTCTCCCACGACTCACGACTTCCGGTCCTAGACCAAGTATCCTCTATGTAGCCAAAGAACAACCGTTTGAAGGCGAGCTAAAGTTAAAAGGCGAAACATCCCCTCCACATGGTTGTACGCAGGGTTTGGGACCCGCCACGTGAAAAACAGCGCAATGAAAATTACCAACAGCCTCTAAACTACTTCATTTAATTTTTCTGCCTCTGCAACAATCACGCTAGAAAATATGGTAAAGAAATGCATTTGCTGCTGCCTTACCAGTCAGCAGGGATTTTGGAAGCCTTCTCACTAACAGTTCGTGAGAGCTTGGAATTGTACTATTTCTAGTGAAATTTTTTCTATTCCGATTATTCCAGAATTTTCCCCAAGATTGCGGTGAAGATCTTAGAACCCTGTTTTGTAACCGCTGAAAGCAAGCCATACTATTTTAACAAGAGCAGCCGTACTATGGAGCCCCACAGGCTCAATCGGCTTTAGTACTATAGCGGATTTCCTGATGATTAAGTTTAAAAAAATTTGTCCTAAGTGAAATTCAATTTTTTTTTAAATTCCATTGGCAGCTTGAACATTCCACCTTAAACCGAAAGGGTCTGAAAGCTCCGACATTAGCTTTGATTATCATAAAAGCAAAATTTGCATAACGGTTTTTCCACAATGGTGGATCAGTTCAAATCGTTGACCGAAAGCGGAGTCAATCGTTTAACGAAATCAAGTATCCTGCAACTAAGCGCAAATAGCCAAAGGATAATTGGCGCAATTCATTTTATTTGCTTTTATACACATTTTTATTTTGTACTTTCAACAAGAGGTTGCAACGATTAGGCTGATTAGTTTTTTTCGTTTTTGTGTGCAGAGGCCAAAGGGGGACTCGCGTTGTTTTTCGTTAATAAATGAAAATGTTCTTATTTTATTGAAACGGTAATTTAATGCGAAGAGTATAAAAAATCAGAAGCTACTTTTGCGCGCAACGCACTGCACACTCTGCGGACAGACAGAAGTGTGTGTGTGAGTGTAAACGCATAGGTGCGTTTCACATATTTTTCGTTAGAAGAATTCTGTGATTTTTTCCGTGTTTTATGGATTTGCAAATGTGTTGCATGTTGTCATGATTTCCCTTTTTCGATACTTTTCTGCTCGGGCGCTTTGATGTAGCCGTGTACTGAGTGGGGCATCGCTCGCCCATGAAAACGGCAGGAGGCTAACATTTAATAGATTTTTCGTTTTAGGCAAATTGGAAATTTTCTCATTAAAGTTACGGTTGCGGTTACCGTCTGCTTATTTACTTTGGTTAATTGCATTTATTTGCAATTTATTGTGCAAATTTACTCAAGCGGAATACGAGTTACTTACTGCCTACATATGGACTCGCCATGCACAGTTAGCGGCCTCTAAAGCGGACCACTGCGTTCGCGCCGGAGGTGGGGAAATGTTGACGAAAGGGTTAAATTTGATGGTGACAGATGCCGGTGGCGCTGATATCATAAAAGCGCTTTTCCTGGTGTGGCTGGTAAGCCGGGTGAGGGTGGTCGGGGTGGCGGGTGTGGTGCTTTGAGGCAGTAGATAATTTCACGTAGCAAAGGTTGACATTAGCTAATGAGCTTAACGTTTAGCATTTATATAAGCAGAAGACGGGCGAGGTGAGTCGGCCGCTGCCCAATTCTATAAATATACATCAGTATATACACAGTATCTAAATAAATGCGGTCGAGGAATAGCCTCAGGTGCGTTTTAGTGAAGTCGAGCGAGAGTAAGCGGAAGATGTGTGCGCTGGAATCATGTGGCGGGCAAAGTGGGAGCTGTATAAACATTAAAGGGTTTTCAAATTCGCTCAGGCACTAAATCAAGCTCATATGATTGAAATTGATTTTCCCACAAGTGCTTGTGCTTGTGCCTGTGCTGCTGACTTCTCTCGGTCAAAGCGAAAGCTACCCCTTTTTCTATGCTTTTTGATGTTTTCGATGCTTCAAAGCGAGTAAGCAACGAAGCCAACAACTTCCATCAAAGGGCCTTTTGCAGCGCCGAGTGCCTATATCTTGCATATCCCCCTTTCGGCACTTTTGCTTTGTGCGCCCGCAGACTTTGTCGAAGCCACTTCGGCTCCCGTATGCCGTCACTTCGACACCATCGCTCAGTTCTTGCAGCTGTGAATCATGTCCGCTGCGTTAAGTCGGGCGCAGTGGGCTGCAGCTCGCTGGCTCCTATGGCCTTACAGATGCACTTGCTTTGTTCTTAAACGACCTCTATGCCTTTAAATGCGCGCATCAACGAATGCACTCGCACCACTCCGTCGGTGTGTGTGTGTGTGTGTACTGCTATATATTTGCATGTACGCGGTGGAGTGTAGAGGCTCGCGCTTGCTGAGAGTGAGAAGACTGTTGGGGCCCATGCACATCTTGGCCAAGTAGGGTACCGCCGTTGTGGCGTGTTTTTGTTGTTTTCTGTTGCCGCGTTATGAATAAGGTGCTTGCAACACAGGCATTTGATTTATAAAGTGTTGTTATTTCGCCTACCTCCTACTTATTGGAAGGCTTCTCGTGCTCTCGTCTGTGCATATAAACGTGTTTACAATGTGCCCCATGTTGCATGCCACAATCAATGATTGACTGTTGGAGCGCTGATGTCGGATGAATGGAGGAAAATTAAAGCCGCTGTCGGTTACTGTTCCTGCTCTTTGCGGCAAGGGCGTGCTGCAACGTGTGTACGCCTGCACATGGGTCGGCGAGGCAAGGCCTTAAACAAGCGAACAATTACCTAATAAATAAGTTTGTAAGCTGTTGATAATTTAATATTTATTAACACTTTGAACGTAAACCCAACAGCCCAACAGCCAGCTGAGAAGATTTCATGTGGGCATTGTTTTTGTTGTTGTTCCTCCACAATTGCACCAAATTGACAGAATTGATATTTGAATGCCAAGTTGTTGGTATTGAAACTGAGGCCGATTCCTGTTCCTTGAGATGAATATTTGGCGAGGGTGTGTTGCCAAAAGCCTTCGCAGCTGTTCGAGAAAATGTCGCTAGTGGACGGACATGTTTAAGCGGTAATTTCGCAGTTACTAATCTCGAACGGATCATGCTTGGTTGATGGTGTACCATCCATACATACTTACTAAGCATGAGCACATAATTTGTGTGTGTTTGCGCTTCACCAATGAGCGCTTGTTGTTGTTGGCAAAGGGCCGGAAAGTCTAATTCACGCCTCTTTAACTCGTTAACTTAGCCAACAAATATTCTATGTGATTGCTAATAAAAACAACAAATGACAAGAACACCCAACAAAAACTAATTAACAGCGTCTGCGAACAATGGGCAACGACAAAGCCAACGACAACGACAACAATGAGCACAGCGACAGCAATAACAAAAACAACAACAGTAGCATTAGCTCTGACTAGGGGCGTACAAGAGCCACAACGACACGTGAATGGATGCGTGGAATGACACTTGGTATTGGCAAGTCCGCTGGCGGGGCGACTTTGACTTGACTTGACGCGACTCCATCTGGACTTGACTGGCCCCAGTCAGCTCAACGGCAGAGGGCTCATCAGGCAGCAGCATGCGCGGATGTGTGCAGTGCAGCATGCAGTCAGGCACAACGACACGATGAAGTAAAGTCCAAGTCACACTGCTGTGGGGCGAGGAAGAAACTCTATGAAAAAGTTGGTGTTAAAATTAAAATAAGCGTAAGATAAATTACACAAGTAAATGACCAAAACACTTATGCGAGGATTCGCGCATGCGCGACTGCTTAAATGAGCGACCAACGCATAACTTCATATTTCCTCTGCGGACAGCGGGCGGACAAGTGTACACTTTTTCAGACGTAACGGCCGGTGAAGAGAAAAGCTTGTACACATTTGCCAAGTATGGAGACAAGGGAGATGCGAGGAGCAGCGCTGTGAAAAGCCCAGAGGCGCTAAACAATAGTAAAACTACCATGGTCATGGAGCCAACGAGCAGCGTCACTGTCCGCTCTAACACTGCAAGCATGCGAGAGGCGTGAGTGTGTCCGTGTGTGCCATACAGTGAATGTCGAAAACGTAAGGTTACTAGGACCAGAGTGAACGGGTGGGGGGTGCATGAAACTTAAGTCAGTGATTAGCGCCTTTTTAGAGACAATGGCTGAGTGCTTTTTAACCACGTTCTGCTGGGCTGGATTGGGATGGACCCGTACACATCAGTCGAGGCGTTGCGGTTGCGGTCAATGGGCAATGCAGACGCTATCCGAATAAAAATAAAAGTAGCTCAGAATGCAGAAAATGTCGGGATTCCTTCAGTTGTTCGTTTCTTTCGATTTGCTCGTTCATTTTCGTACAATTACCAAACTGTATTCGACGGAATGGTGGGACTTAGTTATTAACCGAGAATTCAAATAATCCGCATAAAGTGTTTCTAGCATCAACAGTTGACGACGTAGGCACCCACGCTACACGAAGCCGGCAAGAGTCGTCGTCGTCGTCGCACGATTACATTTGCATACAACTTTTCAGCCTGAACGATCGCTGATTTCTGGAGCAGAGCAAAGTGGTTGTATAATTTATTGATGCACCGCCGCTTCAACAGCTCACAAATCGGCCGCTGTTCGGTGCGGCAATGCGTCTGTTGTTGTGCAGATTCAATTCCGCGAGTGTTTCGCCACCTTGCCGCTTGCCGCTTTATCAATTCAGGCGTGCGGAAATCGGGTTTGATTTGCCGATTTCGTTGTGATTTTATTTCCCTACTCTCGGCCTTGCTGCGGCGGCGTCTGCAGCGCCGCTAGAGGCGCGTTGCCAGAGCAAGTGCCGGCACATAGTGCGCCCACACCAAAACGCAATAACAACAGCAGCAACAACAGCAGCAGTCATTATAACAGCGAAATGGTACAGAGTTTTTGTATTGGCCATTGCTGATTTTGATTTTGAGCTTTTTTCTCGTTTTTGCCGTTGTTTGTTTGACTGCTCGGCTGGCCGGTTGCTCGGCTTTGACTGTTTGGATGATTGTCGAGTTGTTGTTTGTTTGCTTTGTTTGGTTTGTTGTGCGGCTGCCTTTATAGTTTATGGCTTTGGTAGCCTTTTTTGCGGTTCGAATACAATCTCGTTATTGGCGGATAATTCGTTATTGCTTGCATGCGGCCCAGTGCAGTTCGGTCGACGGTCGACGGTCGATGGTTGATGGTCGGGGTAGCGGTTTGGGGGTCTCTGTGCTGACGATGTTCTGAGCATTTTGTGCTCAATTTGTATTAATGTGCTAAAAACTTAATGAGCTAAACGAAATCGTTAAGTGCCACTGTCGTAAGGCTGGGCGCTCGGGGAGCGGGTTATGCACGAGTCGTGTATTGGAATAGTTCTAAAAAAGCATGCAACTTTTCAAGCCTTATTGATCTACAATGCGATTAGAGATTTACACAAATACAGATTAAAGCAGAATTTATCGAATAGAACAACACAAATGCTTAAAGTTTACGCAATTATCACACACACACATATATAAATAGGTGTGTGAGTGCGAGGCATACTTGAACGCAACGCTATTGTATTTTACACGCATTATTAGTTGATGTGAACAATAGATCCAGGCATAATTAGAAGACCCCACCTCAAATTCCAGGCTTTCTCACGCCTGTACACATGTTCATATGTAAATGTATGTGATTTGGACTTGTAGCTAAATAAAGTGATCCTATTTTCCATTAAAATGACCAGAACACAGCAATGACTCTAAAACGAAAGCGGATTTTGATCTAATGCTAAACGGCTAACTAAAAGGGCTAATACACACATATACACACACATTTGGTTGGTGGAGGCTGTCGAACAACAACAAAACCACCATTGTACTCTCTTCCCACAGCACAGAAGAGGCAGCACTTCGGGTTGCTCCGATTTGTTTAGTCTTTTGTAATGAAATGTGGAGCTGGCAAGTGTTGGCAGGCGCGCCGGTAATCAATTACGCTTTGGATGCTCGATTTTCTTACTATAAGAATTTTGAAACGCAACACATAAATTCGTTGAGACGGACTTTTATTGCATAAACAGATGCCACTCGGCAGACCACATTCAACCTGCTCTCGAAGCTCGCCGGATAGGAAGCTATCGTCTGTGTTGTCACATCCGGCGGGACGCTGGTGGAAGATACAATTTTAGGAGCATTTTAAACTATTTGTTGCATCAAAGGCTTTCCAACGGCAAAGCGAAGAAATTTTTACGAAATTAAATACAGACAACAAACGAAGCTGCTTAAGAAATGGGTGAATATGTGTGTATATGATGTTGTTTTTGCAAAAAATTGATGGTGGTATAAGGCAATTGTGAAGCGGTTGAAAGCTGATATATTAGAAATTCACTTGGCTTGATAGCTTCCAGCTTCCAGCTTGAAGTGCTCGATGTTGGATAATAACCATGTCCACCTCCCAAATAATGGGATTGGTCTTATACTTTTTATGGCAAAAACCAGAGTATCCATGCAACAACAGCTGAGGCCACCCCAAGCCTCTCCCTACTCCATTTTTATACCAAATTATATTTTTGCACTATTGTGAATAGAAAATTCCGTTCGCGATTCGAGAATGCGCTGAATTCTTGTTGAGATAACTGAATTAGTTTGAAAACCAAAAACAATAACAACTTATTTCATTCATTAGTTGTTGTTTCTTGAAGGAACCGCTTGGTTCGACGAGAAATTTGTGTCGTAATTTCGAGGGCTAATTGTCAGTTTGCGATAGAACACGTTTTGGGCATCGTCGAAACTGACAACAAACAACATGCATTAAGTATGTTGGCGTGTCTGTCGGTTTGGGGAAAATGTGTTAATTACTCTTGCCAATGTTTTTCCTTGAAATCGATCCTTTCTAGAGTCACACATTCGCCGCAGTTGCACATTCATATATGTATATATTCCTGTACTACAGACATATGTATGTATGTATGTATGTATGTAGTGCTTGCAGCGTGGCATGCAACAATGCGGCATTTTCCTTTGATTGACGATCAGCAAGAGTCGTAAAACCGAAAATACGGTAGCATGTTTGCACAACATGTCGCCGAATGTGGCCATCGAGAACGACATGAACTCCTAGCTGCGCTATCTGCCGCCAGAAGCCTGCTGATGCAAACGGGTTAAATTTCCATTTGCAGCAACTGCTCAGCGTTCACAAATAATAACAAAACAAAAGAGGAAAAATCGTAAGAAAACGTTAGCGACAGCTTGTCCGCTGTACCATATACGAGACATAGTTGCAACGTGCTGGTGAGGGGAGGGTGCGGGGGTAAATGCATGTAAGTAGCAGCGCATTTGATGTTTTTGTTATCGGCTGTTTAAAGGGTTTTAAGAGGTTTTACTCATCCTCTTTCGTTTTATGACACTTCTAATGATTGAAAGCAGCAAGATTGTTGCCGTAATGGACTTAATGCCGCTAACACATGCATACATATGACCCTCTGATTATTGCCGTACGGATTCTCGATAATTGTTGTTGTTGTGTATTGCAGCGGCAAGCGGGGCATGTTTTTATTCGATCGTCGGTTTGATGTGTCGTAAATGTGTCGTTATGCATGTTAGTTGCGTGATCCTCAAATTTACTGGTAAAAAGTGGTCGACTGCCGGCCGGGCGTCGTGCATCTCTTTCGCCCCGCTTGTAAACCCAGATCGATTCCTTTGTGACGTTGCCGCCTTAATCAAAGGCATTGGATAATGTTGTTCAGTTTGTTTGACAACGGCTCAATTTGTACGGTCCTGGTATTTTTTGGTGACTACACATACATACATACGCACAGATCTTTATGGCCGCATTCAGAGAATTATACAATCAAGCACTCGGGCGGCAAAATATGTGAATGTGTGTGTGCACTTACGGCGCGTGGAAGAATCGGCTAATTCATGAATTTATAACAAAATATAGTGTATAATTGCTGCTTCTACATCTCATAGGTGTCTAGCCGAGCTACCATTTTTGATGTGCTTTCTCATCCTGGTAGACAGGTAACAGATTTCTACGTTTTCAGACCGGCTTCGAACAATGAAGGATTCCTTTCATTTCAATCATAGATTTGAACCTGCCGACCGTTATCGGTATTACATAAAACCTTTACTATAAATACAGAATTCGTTGTGGAAAGAATCTCGACCTATAGACCATTTCGAAGTTTTTCACACGTCCTTTTCTCGCCAAGAAGCGGTCCGTTTGTCGGAAGCGCCAATATCGGACCACTATATGTAGCTTCCATACAAACTATATGATTGGAATCAAGACGTTGAATAGAAAACATTTTTGTTTTTGAAGAGTAGTACAGCACAATGTTTTACAAGAGTGGACAGCTGCTGTCATACGCCGGTGATATCGACATCAATGGCCTCAATATCCGCGCCGTTAGTCTGTCTTTCTCCGGACTGGATAAGGAAGCGAAGCAGATGGGTCTGGTAGTGAACGAGCGCAAGACGAAATATATCCAGTCATCAAATAAACGTCACTGTTGACAATCATAACTTCGAAGTCTTAGATAATTTCGTCTATCTTGAAACCAGCATCAACACCAAAAACAACGTAGAATATTTCTTACCAACAGGTGCTACTTCGGACTGAGTAGGCAAACGAGAAGCAAAGTCAAAACTCTATAAGTCACTCATTATTCCCGTCCTGCTATATGGTGCAGAGGCATGGAGGCAACATCTGATGAGTCGACATTACGAGTTTTCGAAAGAAAGGTTCTGCGAAAGATTTATGGTCCTTTGCGTATTGGCCACGGCAAATATTGCTTTCGGTGGAACGATGAGCTGTATGAGATATACGACGACATTGACATAGTTCAGCATGTTGTCCGAATGGACGAAAACACTCCATCTCTGAAAGTATGTCTGACGTAGTACCCGCCGGTGAACCAGAGGAAGACCTTCACTCCATTGGAAAGACCAGGTGGAAAGAACCTGACTTCGTTTGGGAAAAGAAGAAACGACTAGAGCGTTGTTGTTAACCCGCTATAACCGCATAAGCGTTGTCTGCTCCAGGAAAGAAGAAAAAGTATAACTTCGGTGTAGTCGAAATTAACGATTTTGATTTTTATATTATGCTACTAAATCCTGGATTTTAGTAAGGTTCGTCTTTTGCCCGTAAAAATTACTACTGCGGCTGAAAAGGGTTCCCAAACTCGCAGGCTTTATATCAAAAACGCTTTATCGCATGCTGACATCAGGTAAGAGCACTGAAAAGGTGTTTATTCCCGCCATGAAAAACCAACGTGTGAATCCCAAACCTATTGACTTAGTCCAATGCGCAAAGGTTCTGGAATCGCAACTGCTTTAGCCTTCTTTAAGGCTTCATGACACTCTTCTCTTACAGCTGCTTTAGTTTTTGCAGCAGAGTTGCCGCTGTGGCGATCTGCTACTATTCCATCGAGTTAGGCGGCAATGCCATCGCACGATCAGTTACAACAACGGCAGTCGGCTAAGCGAAAAGGTTTTGCATTTTGGTGTTGGCTGCGATAAGCTGTTGCATTGCAATTCAGTGCCAAGCTGCAGCGTAAGCCTTTTATTGTTGTTGCTGCTGCTGCAATTGCAACTGATTGTACTTGATCGCTAGTTGGTGGATACAAAGCGATAATGCGAAAATCATGTAATCCATTAGCGTCACAGCGCAACAAGCCACTCGAACCTCGTACTTTACATTCGAGCATGCAAATGTGTGTGTGTGTGTGTATGGGTGAGTTCATCGTTGATAATCACCTTCCCGACTGGCTGCGCATGCCCGATGCGAATTTGTGACAATGACAATATTAAGATAACAGTCACGCCAGCATAACAACAGCCAAACCAGCAAACGAAGCAAGATTTTCGCCGTCGGCACGCTGAACACTGCTCATTTCGCCCTATCGACCAGAACACTTTCCTTTGCCAGAGCTACTGTGGAGCCGTAGAAGGCAGCGCTCGCGGCTACGCTGTTCGGCTGCCTCGACGCTGAATTAATTTGTTGTCACCCGTGAGAGCATAACTCTTGTTGTGGCAAGCGCGAGCACACAGACATGCGTACAGGCCTGCTAACGGGTGTAATGCGTTTTCATGTCACTGCTCCGAGGCGCTTGTTCCCGGCGGTGTGGTCCGCACATCCACCAGCAGCAACTGGTACATCGCGCACGGTTGCATCTGCATTTAATTGAAATTCGTGCGGCTGCGAAAGCGCAGTCTTGCTGGTCGCGGGGTGCACTTGGTTGTCTTCGTTGTCGTCCTGCAGTTGTTGGTTCACGCTGTTCCGTTTTGATTGTCGCTGCTGTTGCACTGCCACAGAGCGCTTACAACGCTTTGATCTTAAGAGAAGTGACGTTTAGTGGCAATTTTGCGCTGATAACGATCTCGCGCTGATGGGACAATGTTGTCATTGATTGCGGCTTCGCAGCAACAAATGGACTAGTAGTGTCGCTCCCTCCGCAAGCCAGCCGTGACGTGCCACAAACGTCTGTATGGCGCTGCCGAGGCGCAGTTGCATGCCGCTCTTGTACGCACAGTCGCTAATGGTGTGGCAGGCATGCGTGGCAATGTCGTTAAATGGATAACATGATTTTGATTATAATACAGCAAGCGAAAAATCTTGTGAGCAGTGATTGTAGCTGTAGTAAACACAAACAAATCCTTTGTGTGACATCGAAAGAGACAAAGTCGCAGTACAAGTATGCAGCCAGTGGACCTAAAAGGAGAAATATCTCTTCAATTTCCATGAAATATTTGCAAAATTTGATTGAGTTTGATTAAAATTTGCTTTTATTTCCTTCATTTATAGATATGTACACAGTGGAGTTTCTGTAGTAACATTCTACGCCGTTCAAAAGGAAACTAAAATCCATATGAGACCAAATTAACGGCGAAGTATAGACATAGGTAAAAAGTTTAGGCTGAGTAATCAGTGCGAAATAATGATAACCCCACTCCACTGCCAAGCTTTGTAGGCCTCTACATGATGGCTAGGCTGAGTGGCTTCCAAGTATTCGCCCATGTAGCATAAATTTAATAACAAGCCTCGGTCGGAAGCGCAACGCCTAATCGGCCAAGGTGCAACCGTTGCACGATACTTCAAATAACTGCACAAACATACACACACATGCTGTGCGTGTGTGTCCAATGACGCGCAGAAGCGTTTACATCACTATACTCGTATCATAAAACATCACTCTTGCTGCTGAATCGCCGCCCCGTCCCCACTGCAGCGTCGCATTTCTACATGTTACTCACCACAACTATTATTGTTCTACGACGGGTATAAATTCCGCCAATAAAATAGCATCGATCACACCCCAAAACGTGACTCGAGATCACGAGCCAGAGAATCAGGTTCCAGCGCGAACGCCGCCACCTCCGCCTCAGCAAGGGCAACGAACAAGTATCGCTTGCGGGTGCTCCAATGCGGATGAGATGACGAGGCCAGCCACGGACGAGCAAAGCGTAAGGCGGACTGCGGGTGGCGGATGGCCGGCAACGAGGTGATCATCTGCAACTGCCAAAATGCTCGGCAGCCCAGCATTGCCGTATGCAGTTTGAAGCGTTGCATTCGATGCGAGTGATATGTGGCAGCAGCACACACAACACTTCTGCGCACACAGCGCTGGGAAGGACACATGGTATAACAAGCCAACTGCCGCCAATGAACAGCCGCCTAGAGACCAGCAACCGGTAAGTTGCCAAACATAATCGCACGTCTGTACACACACTGACGAGCGCCAGCAACTCCATTTACCGATCCTACACACAGGTATGTACGAGGGTATATGAGCGCAGTGGTTCGCCGCTTATTCAATTATGACGACCGTTGTTGTTGCTGCGTTGTTGCAAATGCGTACGATGTGTGCGAGTGGTTTTCGTTGATCGCGATGATTATGACATTGGCATTGAACTGCTCATTTCCATCACTGGACTTGTGATGGCCACCACGCTGCTAACGTCATGATTGCCATGATCGACGCTGCCGCGCTGGCAGTGCGTGAGATTTTTGTGTCACTCCAAATGCCGTCTGGCAAATCATTTTGCTAAATCTCTTCTTCACAAAGCGTTAGTTTGTCTTATTCAGTCTAAAAATACGCGGCTTAAGCGGATAATTGCGGTGATGACCTTTTCCGATGTTATTGCCGACAGTTGTCATTTACTAGTTTAGAAATATCAATGTTTCGAAGTTGCAAAACCAGTTTCATCAGCAGGAAAAGACAACTAGCTGAGCCCCGAACTCTAATATTTATGAGCCACAATATACTAATCGGATTTCCAGCTTCACTCACTTCGATGGCGAGCTTTTTACACAACTCACAACAACGTCACAGTTTTGTCGCAGTATTTTGTATTTTATTCTCAACTATTAAATATGCATTAATAGAAGCAAAGGTGGAAGCAATATAATGCTTGCGAGATAGTCAGAATATTAGTTTTTCATTTGGATCAAGCCAAAACTAACTAAACTTCGATAGCCGACATGGCCGAAACAAATGATCACGTGCTAATCCTCTTCAGACTGAGCCCACATAATGTTTAATTGGACCGCCCACGAAGTACCACTGCAAATGTCTCCGAGATTTACGACTGTTCCATCTTAATTATTGTAGTTCATAAACAAAATGTTGGATGAGTGCGATTATGGTGGATAACCGAAAACAAAAACAAATAAAGCATCAGCGCAACAAAGCGGTGAAAATTCCTACTTTCCACTCACGTCCGCACATCTGGTAGCACTCCGTGTATCGCGTATTGCCAATAAACAATTTGAGAAATTTACGACTCCAATGGAAATGAATAAACATACAATTTTTCGCCGTTTAAACTTGGTAGTTGCATCTAGAGTGACATCGAGGACAAGCTCGCGTGACGTCGGTTGCCAGCGTCTGCCTAAATCGCATAATGGATGGCGTCTTCTTCTGACAATTTCAGCTCCCGATGTGTGTAGTTGTACCTGCATGGAGCGGATCGTCTGCATCATGAGCGGCTAATGTCTATGCTTTGCTCTTCTCCTACATGCCACACATGTTGCATGTTGTTCGACGTGAATGTAAACAAATTACTTGACAATTCCGCAGCGTCGTTTGTCAAGCATCCCCAATTATTCAATTTGCATCAATGGGCATATACCCGCAGAGGTGTGGGGTATGTTGGCTGGCTTGTTGTTTTTATTATTTGTCACCTCGTTACTTTCGAGAAAGCAAAAGCAACGGCTCATAGCGTAAACAAATTAAATTACCGAACGCATTTCTGTTTAGTCGCCGTCAGCGAGGAGTTCCTAATGCCGATGGCACAACAGCGTCCCTGCCTTGCCTAAACCGCAGAAAGACGAATGCAGTGTAAATCTAAAAATAAGTACGTTTACGTTTTCCCATGCCCCATTCATGCTGCACTTGCAACGCACCAGCGTCCGCTTTGCCGCGCGACTGCCATAAAAATTGAAAATTGTTGTCCCCACATTGGCCGTTGCGTGGGCCTTAGTTGCCACATCCAGCGTCGCATTTTGTGTTTGGCTTGCGAGCGTCACTATTACCAAAAATAATACACTGAGTGTTGATGTTTGCAATTAAGGCGAACGAGCCACATCCACTGCCGCGACACAGATGCCACACGCTATCGATCCGAAAATCGACGCTGCAATTAGTTTACTTCCAACGGCGTCACTGCGCAGAAGGGTGAAATGCTGCGGGAGCATGTCAAGAAGGGAGTTGGGTGGCTTGATATTCGAGGCGCCGAGAGCTTATGAAAAGAAGTAGATGTATTTAGTGCGTGCGGCAAGACTTTCGCTGTCTGTTTGGAAGAACAGTGGTGCAAACTGAGGCTATGGTTGCAAAATTTAATTCTTCAAATGAAAATATATGTATGTATATATTCTGTGGCTAGATTTCTGAGAAAGGTTTGCTTTTTGTACCAGCATTTCAGAGTTCTGGTAATCTTTTCATCTGGAAGGGTCCATTCAGATCTGTTTTCAAACCCTCTCTCATTCGCAAGCAGCATTCGATTTTACACCAAGAAACTTTATAAGACGCCATCGTCGGCGTTTAAATCTACATCTCTTTCTTTAAAATATAGTGTTTTATAAATACCAAAAAATAGTGAAGGAACACATTTGTTTAGCTATAGCTTTATATACATATATCACTGTGATCAAATTGAAAGGTGAATATTGTCCATTTCATCTCCTTCAAAGAAATACCCTTCCGCTGCAATATACTTTTTCCAACGAATTTTCCAGTCTTCATAGCACTTGGAAAAATCTTCCGTCGTGATGGCCATCAGAGCCTTCTTCGATTCAGCTTTTATATCCTCAATTGAGTCAAAACGGTGTCCTCGGAGTAGTCATGTGAATTTGCTGAATGGCCAGAAGTTACACGAAGATAAATCAGGTGAATGTTTGAATAGTTTATTATATGAATAATAGTATAAAATGTATACCACAGAAACGCTCGACCGGTTCCTCTAGTACATACTTATGTACATATGTCATACTATTACAGTATCACAAATTGTGATTTTTCAAAAGTTACCGGACGATTGTAAGACGACCGTGGAATATCTTAAAGGCTTTGAAGAAGCCTAAAATTGTATATTTATACATTTGTGCTACTTATGAATCCCACTGTGCCGACTTAGGGCGCTAGAGAAGTTGAATAAGCAGTCCTATGTATGTATGAACATTTGAAGGTATGTATGTGTGGCCGATCCGTAAATATTAATAACTGTGTAGTCAGCATGTCGTCAGCAAGCAAAACATTTACGTCTCTGTCAATAAAATCAATTTAATATGTATTTTTCCATTAGTCAACTGCGGATTCTGGGGACGTCTTTCACATTTTTGTAGCAGCCAACTTTTCGTCAATTTCATCGCCTCAGGCTGTCAGAACGGGGGCCGAGAGAGATACGCGGCGTCATCAGTGATCGTAGAATACGAGTGATCATGCGTAGACATTTCGTAGCGGTGGCACGTTAATTGAATTTCGGGACGCCACACCATTAGCTGAGTTGACAATGACGATTTTAATGGTGCAACTGCAGCACGTGACCGACCGACTCCTGCACAGGAGACAATTCGTGTAGCAGGTGCTAGCGCGCACATACATATGTACATACGAGTACAAACATCACAACATGTCCAACTTTTAAGAAATGGGCTGAAGGCTCCCTTCCGCCCAACCCAAATACTCCGACACTAATTATGCTTTGACGCCCATTGTTTACCTTAAGAAATTGCCACCAGCCCGAGCTGGGCACACATCAATACGCACATAGATGGGCAAATCGTCGCAATGTTTACTTACACAGGGTTGCAGCAAAGGCTGGTGCTGGTGTCACTGCAGCGGAAGGTTGTGCTGGTGAGTTGCTGCTACGAGCGCTGAGCTACAACCGCTACTCCACGGCTGCATGTTGCTGCGTTGTTTATGTTGCAGTAGCCGAACGTTGGTGCGCTGCCGTGTGTTTTATACTTTTCAGCACGTGTGGCACAACAAATGGCTCTGTGGAATGCACTTGCTGCCACCGATATGTTTACAAGTAGATTTGTGATTTGTTTAGAGAAACATTCATTACAATGTTGACAATTATCGGAGGGATGTGTTGCTTCGGTGGAGTGGCGGGTGCGGTGGCGGAATGCGGAAGTTCAATGCACCATGCATTAGGAGCCGCCAATATTATTAAAGTGATTGCGTTGCGCAATCGAACTGCACATTGACGGATGTTGACACTTTTAGAGTGCGTGTGTTGGTGGTGCAAGGGGTTGGCTGAGACATATTTTTGACATTAAGTGGTATTTTCCGGAAATCTACGTGTGCATAGTCAGCAATTGAAGTGCCACTTGAGTTGCATCACTTTCACCGCCCATCCACAACTTGCGTATCAGTCATTCACTTTACCCCTGCCTTGGAACACGTGTTCTCCCCATTTTCCATCGTGACATTAGCAGTGTCTAGCTAGCTCTTCATATTCATTTTTGGAAACTCCAATGTGTGCTTATGAAAAATGTGGATTAAAAGTTGCTCTATCTAGATATTTGGGTGATTCACGTCGGCGGTGTTGTTGTGCTGTTTTTGAGTATCATCAAGCGCCCAGATATGAAAAAACTTTCCAGCCTGTTGTCTGGTGTTTTAGTCTTTTTTGGCATTGCCAAAAAGTATTTCAAGTGGACGACATTCAAATTTGTTTCGCAGAGCAACTGGATGGAGAAAATTACTCAACTGGTTGGAGCAAATGGACAAAATGTATCCACAAGGATTTAAATGGCGTTGAATATCATATTAAAGTTTCGATTCCTGAAATGATATTTTTTAAGGGGAAACTTAAGAGTTCCATAGCGTATTTACTACAACAAGGGCTACTGCTCTCAAATGTAAGGATGAGACGCGCTTCGGAAACTGATACAAATATCCGACTGCATATATTTTTTGTCTGTTCTATATATAATTCTATTTATGTTGTTTTTGTTGTTGTTACGGCAGAAGTCTGCCGAGTTGACACTCCTTGGCCGGATAAAAATCCAGGTCCGCTGCGGTTACGTAGAACCGAATGTCTTGGAAACGACGTATTCTATTCATCATTAACTGCGGTAGAGAAGAATCTCAAAAAAATATAATTTTTGTTTTTAAATTCCACTATGCATTCGTAAAACAAGTATCAAAGCACCCTGAAAATTTCAAAAAGTCGATATTTTTTTTACTATCGCCCTAGGTGTCCCCTTATTGACGCAAAGTCTTCTTATTGTTTTATTTTCTTTGAGAAGGTTTCTGTTAAACGCTCTCCTATTCTCCCTCACTACGCCTCCCACTATTTCAATACGTTATTGCACTTTATTGCATTTCCAAATAAAGAAAAATCCCTTCAACAATCTTAGACTTCCCGTAATTAAAAACACTTCTCTGTAATTATTACTGTTACATTTTCACTTGTGGCAAGCACACATCCGCATTATCTTGAGCCATATGCTCTCCCTTCGAAGTGGTCACCCATTCAGTGCATTCGCCAGAAATGATGCAATGTTCAGAGGAATTTATTTGCAGAAACGTGCCCAGGTCACACTTGTGCACCATAACGGCGACGGGTTGCCACAAAAGTCGTGGCATTGTGTTCGCATATTTTCACTTTCAGCACGCACAATCCGCTATTTTTGAACGGTGTCATCTTGCGATCCGCAGTCGTCTGGCAGGAGGGGGCGAAATGGACAGCGGAACAGTTCTTCAACTTCTTTCTCTCCACATGTGAGAGATGTAGTAGTAAAAGACCATTTGCTTCGGAAAAACCGTTGATTTAAGCTCTTATTTTTTTTAAGGTCTTAATATAAAGGTTTTTTTTAGGCAAATCTTCTAATTAGACACCCGGCTGTTTGAAAATAGATAAATGGCAAAAAGAGTTTGATATTACGGAAAACTTCCCAGACATTTTTGAAAAGTTTCAATCTCTTTGACCTTCGGATAACCAAGGAACACAATAGGTAACATGCCAGACTGATCTTTTCTTTCTCTGCCCTTAATAAAGTTTTATTCCACGTGTCTGCCCACGAACAATAAACACGACTTGAGGACAATTCGCCGTTGTTTATAAATATGTTTTAGCAATTCATAATTGTTGGTAGGTGTTTGGTGTAGCGTGCTCTTCACATCCTTTCGAGTCGACTGAAATGCCGAATATAATTAAAATTTGTTTACAGCATTAAGTTATTGCTCCTTGGAGACATTGCGGCGTCCTTGTACCGGCACGAAGACGGTGGCGACAAAAGCCAGCAACGACAAGCGGAAAGACAACAAGCAAGACCGTTGTTGGCTTGTTTGCACAAAAGGTGAAAGTGCTCCGCAGGGAAAACAAATAAAATATTTTAATTGTCAACATAAAATAAAATCGACTGCAAACTACGGCAGTGGCGCGAATGAAGGGTTGTCAGACCTCCTTTCTCGCAGACTCGCTGTAATTGTTTTGTGTATTTGCTTTTGGAAGCTCATATTTGCGCTTCGCTCATACTCAAGGAAAGCAATCAACGGCCAAGTCTTATCGCCAGCATATTGGGTGACACAAATTTCACCGCTGACAGATAGCAGATAGTCGCCTTTTGATTTATAACTGCGTCACAGCTGTCAACGTAATGAGGCGAATGAGACGGCGAAAGCGCTTGATGGACTTGGTAAGTGCGGCTTATCTGCTGCAGAATGAGGGCACACATGACAGATGGGTGACATCGATGTGGCATTGCAATTTCCAGCGCTGATAACGGGGAGGTTGAATAACCAGCGGAAGTTACGTAATTAGTTATGTTTTTTTTTGCAGAAGACGATGTTGAAGTTTACGTTCTTAACGGTGACAACAGTAAAATGGGGTAGCCATTGGTTGTTGTGAACTGTGTTTGTTGTTATTGCAAAAGTTACAAAAACTATTGTCACGAAATTATCAACGGTAGCTGTAACAAAAGGCCCGACAAGGTGGCCATCGTGTGGCATCTAGGACAACCAACAATGAGCTCGTTGTGGAGAAGCTGCGGCGATGGAGGCACCGCTGATGGTGTCTCCTCCGTTGAGCGTCGCCGGCGCTGTTCGCAAACACGAGTCCGAATTGTGGCTCGCTGAGGTTCACCCATTTAAATAAGTGGAATTTTAAATGATTTGAAGATAATTTTTACTGCTACTGGGCACTCTTGTCGACTAACTGACTACAACATTTTTCATTGAAGACAATTCATCTCTGCGAAATCGCTCTGAAGTGCACCAAATCATGTGCAACAGGATCCCTTCGAGTGTGGCAAATGTTGTACGGCGGGACGAAATTGCTGTCGATGTGACTGTGTCTGTTGTTGTTGCTTTTGAAGCTCATTGTTCGCTAGTTACAGTTGAGTTGCAAATTAAATTTCGCGCTTCGTTGCAACGACAATTGCCCGCCACACATACACGAGCACACAGCACATACATACATATGTATGCACATAAAAGCATTTATCGCCATCACTGGGTACTGCACAGACGCATCTGCGAAAGGAAAACACTCGACACGAACACTATTTGCCGCTGTTTAGCCAGTTGCTGACTTTAGTTCTGATCCTGACGCTTCGCTCACTGGTCGACAAAGAAGTTAAGCCACAATCGCATAAAATTCCCATACAAATACAATTGCACCGTTCACCTCGTCTTTGTCAGACTACCATATAACAATAATCTCGTCTTAATCTGTAAAATCGCTGCTCCGGCCAGCTGAAAGGATCCCATTGTGAGCATTTCTCTGATCGCTTAGCTTGCTCTTGCCGGGAATACGCGAAGGCACTAAGCTCTGCTCAGTGTTCGTGAATGCAGCCGGTCGCCGGCTATTTGCCGCCCGGTTGATGTCGTTTGTTGCGCATCGGGTTTCAGTTTCGTTTTCGTTCCGTCTAATTTCTTTCTTTTTTCGTGTATAAATTTATATTTTTGATCGTGGCCGCTTCATTTTTCCACAGTAGCGATTTGAAAAGCGTTGAAACAAATTACCAACGATACGATCGCCTGAACGGTGTGAGGCCGACGCTAAGGCGATCACTATGACTACTATGACTGTGACTTTGCCTGTGAGACTGTGAGATTGCCACAGTTGTGAGGGAATAGCGGGTTGGCGAGTGGCAGCGAGGCAGCGAAGCCGCCGTCCGGTTGGTGGTCCTCATTAACATTTCCATGTCGGTTATTATTACCATTGTTATTGTTTGCAGCTACTGTTTTCAATTTCTACATTTAGCATCTTCTTCTGACGCTTACGTTCTGCATATTCTCGTGGCATGTAATATGATGCCAACGATACCAATAGCGCCCATACGACCATACAAATGGCAGGTTTCTTAATGTGCTTTGACGAGTTCAATGGGAGCGTTCACTGGACAGAAGCATATTCGCTGAGTGATGAGTACAACTACCAATCATGGCTTTAAATTACAATTAGGTGCCGATTAATTGATTTAATGGCAAGTAGAAGCTTGAACATGGACATTAACGTAAATTAAATTCGGAATGATATTATGACTGCGTTCACTTTTCATTGATTTCAATATCTTTGTGGTGTGGTTGCAAGTACGGAGTCTGTTTCCGTCTTACATTTTGGAATAATACTGCTGTGGGAGCATATAGCCGAAATCCAGCTCATATTCTGTAGTAACCGTCTATATATTCCTATTCTTCATCAAAACGAAGAAAATATTATAAATATTATTAGAAAAAATACATATTTGTTTTTGTAGATGAGCGAAATTACAAAAACAAAGCAGTCAGCTTCCGATTGCTATTTGACAAATGGCTGTTGCTTTCCGGAATAACTCCGAGCGTCTCGCATACTGTGTTACACATTCACACATACACTCGCGAATGTAACAGTACTTACATGGAGAATTGTGTAACTGCGTTGTACGGTTGGTACTTTATGACACGCAATTTGCATGTTTAACAAAATAATAAAGAAGTGCGATAATCCCAGCGACATTAACTGCACAACACCCACGAAAACAACAAAGTCAGCGATAAGGCCGGTGTTGACAACCGAGGCACACAATTGACGAGTCACATAAGCGGCAGGAGCGACAGCAGCGGACCAGTTGCAGTGAACCATGCCGCCGTGAAAGTCCCATGTGGGCAGTGAAGTTTTTTAATCAAGGCTCGTGTCAAGTGTTTGCAAACAAATGCCGTTATATTCATCAATCAAGGCACGCGAGCCACTCTGCTTACCGGGTCGTCGCTGACGAGCGGCGGACGGAAAATCACGTTGAAAGGAAAATCAGGAGAACAGCATGACCCGGCTGCCAGCGACGGATTTGCATGCAAGCGCGGGCGGCCGCATGCCGCATAGCTCCGCATAAAGCGCTTCCCGGAATGCCAGCGAGCAACACGCACACACGCAGTCCTGCTCGTGCGAGCAATTGTCAACAATTGTTGCGATGTCTTATCGCTGCGCTTAAAACAGCAAAACTAAAGCCATGCTGAGCGACTCCCACCCACCGGAGGGGCGCGGCAAATTGTTTAATTTGTGAAGGGTGTGAAAACTGACGAGCAGAAACGCTAAGGAATGAAAATCCATCACAGCAATTTCCCGCAGCACTCATTCAGCTGGGAGATGTGTCAGGGTTGGGTAAATGGTTGGAGGCGAGAGGTTTCTAAACGCTTTCTAATGAAGTTCCGACGGATGACATGTCATCGCTCTGTACGAAGGTAAGTGGGGAGGCAAGTTCAGATCAGTCACGCGCCACGAACTACACGAGCTCGACATGCACTGTTCGGTTATGAACTGTTGAGGACACTGAACATTTGAAAATGCTTGCTATGTGTTGGCGAAGCGGCGAATGAGCTTGAGTGTGAAACGTCATGTCTGTCATACGTCATTGTCAACAGTAGTTTTAAATTTAATATGTTTGCTTGCTGACACCAATGAAAAATTACCGAAACCCCTACTGCTAACTGGTGGCTGTTGGTGTGAGGCATTGTTGCTGTTTTTCTGGTATGTTTCCACAAGCTGGCGATTGGGCTGAAAGGCTTTATTAAAGCATCATACGTTGGCGTCAAACGAAATGGAAGATTAATAGCGCAGGTGGAAGAAGCTCGAGCGCATTTACATATGAGCTACGTGTGGCACATATGGCGCTGGTGGATTCGCAAATTAAGACATTTTCGGTACATAGCGAGGAAATTTCGCTGGCTTAAAACGCAAATGAAAATTTTATTTTTATCCTTAAAAATATCCATAAGATACTTGAAGTCAGACGAAATTGTTGTCGATCCAAAATTATAAGGTTCGTTTTAGTGTGACAACAAGAGAAAGAACGAATCACTGAAAGGGTCTCACCAAAATACTTTTGCATTTTTGGCATATTTTTATAGATAAAAGGTAAATGCATTAAGGTGACAGTTTTTTTAAGATTAGTAATACGGCTGCGTCCGGCCTTTGTTGTTGGATTTCATTATATTTGTGATGCTGACTTTTTTATTTTACACATTCGGGGTTGTTAGTTGAAAGAACAATAAGAAAATATGGCTTCCCCCACAAAGTGTTGGGAAATTTACAAAGCACGAATATTCACTAAATAGTGACATATACTTACATACATATTGTTCCGCCTTCTAGTCTCCGCTGTTTGCGTATGTAGCATTGTGTCCAAGGGCTCTTTCTTTTCCAATTACGATAAGTGCATAATGGCACATTTATCATTATCGCCTGAATACTCGCCTGCCGCACTCACTTCACCATGCAGATACTCTTCTACCCGTTAGCTCTTTTCTGATTTTGTGCAAGGAAATCCTTTCCAGCCTCCCTCTGGAGTTGTAATATTTTATTGCTCATTTCGGACCCGCAAAAATGACATAAAATAACAATTTTTATTTTTATGTTTTCTATGGCAAAAGAGATTCATTTCCATACATTTGCCCTTAAGAAGAGCAAGGATCAATATTGAAAACACCAGCAACCCAAATTGGGCGATGCCACAAAGTGGACAAAGCAAGGAGCTTCTGCCGCACATACAAATGTGCCTGTGCTTGTACTCACGTAGTTTCACGTCCGAAGGCAACACCGGTAGCCGTCTAAGTTTAAAAAGCTGAAAGGGTTAAATGGCATGGAAAAGAACTATGACAAATTCGTTAAGTACCCAGATAGACGGCATTGGATTTCAGCTGTTCAGAAAGGATTTGCAACGCTTTGCCACCCATCTTATACAACCTAGACACTTTCTGGGTATTCCTCCTCCTATGAAGTACGTATGTGTATGTAAATATGTGTGTATCCATATGAAAGCACTGGGACATGACTGTAATCGTCCCTTACCGCTGGGTGGACCACGAGGAAGAGCGGAAGCGAAAACTGAAATGATTTGTCGCTTTTTCCGCGAACGATTACCACGTTATAAGAATATGGATAAGGATACTTAGTGGATATATTGGCAAACACTTTAGGGCAATGCATGCTTAATACACTCCGATGCCAACACCCGTGTATGGCATTATCTTTGTGGAAAGGAGAGGTGGCGGGGGCTGCTTGGCCGACACTGTGTTCCGTTGCGGGACTTAATTTTCATGCGTGCCAGCAATGCATGGAGCGGGTGGTTGATGTTGTGACATATTTTTCTTTTCCCTGTTGCCACATAAATAATCCAGCCAGGCGAAGAATTGGTTTCTGTCGAGGGAGAACACGAAATGGAAATTCAATATCAATTTGTTGTGGGTGGGAGAAAATGTGTTGCGCCTAATTTCATATGCAACATCACATGTATCCTTGTCAAACTGAGAAATGGGGCTAATGAAAAAAGTGCAAATGAGAAATAAAGGGATAAGATGTCTTCCGTTTGTCTTGTACATATGTATTTGAATAGTGTAGATGCATATAGTTACTGAGCGGTGCGCTGAGTACCTGGCGGTTGCACATGGCTTTAAACCTTATTTTGAGACTGCTTTCAGACACATTTTTATAGGCGTTGCCTTTGTAAAGTAATGGCATATCAATTAGCACATTCTGCATCTTATAACTAAGTGAACCCTTCGTAACTACCGAATAACAGCAAGGCGTTCCTCGCAAGTATCTGGCGGAGATGTAACACTTTCGACTGTCATTATTTGCCATAATTGCCATAGAGTACTATACTAAATATATAAAGATTATAGCAATATCCTCATTATACGGCTTCGGTCCACTGCATTTGACTTTTAATTTTGTGGATTTTTATAAAGTTTTCTTTCGGGCGACCGCTGATTATATCGCCTTCGGTGCTCATTTCTCTGGTACCAAGCGTATGGAAGATTAGCTCTAAGTACACCAATATTTTTAGATTCCATTCCCTCTGGGACGTCTGATAAAGCCGATATGGACTTTTCAGCCTTTCTGGTGTATGGAGTGTTTTAAGAAGCTTCGTAGAAATTATTGTGTATTATTATGAAAAATAAATAACTTTAAATTGCTTGGTCATGCATTGGAAAATTCGGCTCTGATGAGTGGACAAAATGAAAACTGTCAAAATTTTGTAGAATCCATCAGCGTTCACGTAAAAGTTAAAATACATAAAGCTTTGACTATGTCATACGTGTGTACATATGTACATATGTGGCCGCAGACCTTCGGACGAGTGTACAAAAATTTACCTAGTCCTCACACAAGTATGCATTTGTATACATTTTGAGTCCTTGCGCCCGACAGCAACAACCATGTAGAGAGATGTGTTTACACATATTTGCATACGCTTTTTCGCATATTAATGGCTATTTTAGAAGTTCATCTTGGTGTAATATTTTTGTACGTAAGTAATTGCTCGCATGTAGATACATCTGTCTATCAATTGCTCTGTTATGCTTTTGCTATGTGCAGAGCTAAGCACTTGTGATAATCCCCCTCTCGATATCCCTAAGCTATTAAAGGTCAACATCAGCATCAGACTACCGACAGTTCAACCTTCTTCAAATATTTGACTTGAAACCAAATGCTTTGTTTTGTTTTTGCTGTGTGCTGGAACCATTATTCTGGTTAATAATTAAATTAATTAATTTATAATAATGTCGAAATTTGGAAATTAAACTGCAGCTCACATGTGCCAGATTGACTCATTCTCGTTGGAAACTGCCATATTATACAAGTGTTCTGGGCGGTGCATGAATGAAAACCATTAAGCAATTTTTTGTAATAAGATTAATAATACGATTTTTAGAGTTGTTCGAGAATTCACAGCAATCTGTTTTGGATATGAATTATAGTAGAAGCTGGATCGTTCCACACTTCCAGGTATTTTGAAGAATTATTTTATCTAACAAAGCCACCGTCCACAGCTATAAAATCTAAAATCGACTCGTTCCTTTTATCTTCTCTCTCTAGGATACGTTAATAACTGGCCAATTGCAGACAGAACACGCTTTGGGGAACTTGTTACTCTCAACACAGTTTGTTGAACTCGCCTTTGAGGAGATCACGAGTTGGCCTTCGAATGTCTGATTTAGCCGCATTATTTTGCTAAACAACAAGTGCCACGAAACGTAAGTTTGGTAAGGAATCCTTCCACCTATTTGGCTTTTTGGCACTCACATTCTGGTGCTCTTCATGCCAAAAATTTAGATTCCTGCGAGTGCATTCAATATATGAGAATTTAAAGACGTGAGCTGTTGGAATCCAATATGCCATTATAGCAATATGAAAGGGTATTAAGTAATTTAAATAGATAAGGAAGTTGTTTGAGGCATTGTCTATAATATACGATTTTAAGAGCTAGCACAAATAAGAGTCACCACAAAAGCTTAAAGCCAATAAGTGCCCAGAAGTGTTTCACGTTAAGATGACCACTTTTACTCTAAGTATATATGATGAATTTATACTTGCTGCTAAAAGGAAACTTTGCTGAGAGCCAACCGCAAGCGGGAGTGATGAAAAATTCAATTACATGACGACAACAGCAACAACCATGACAGACGCAAACATCACGTAAGCAACTTAACTCAATTGCTCACGGCTAGAGGCGACAACAGGCAGACAAAATAAAATGAAATAAAATATTTGTCAAATTCATGCTCAATCGAAAGGGACCACAAATCAACAACTCGGCAAATGGCCGACCGGCCGGCCATGCCAAACCACAGCTGAACGCAAAAAATGTACCAAATGACTTGAAATCATGCCGCAAATTAGTGCAGTTCCTCGGAACTTTTATTTGATGACCAAACAGAATTGGCTGGGCACACAAGTGCTCCACAAGTGGACAGGAGTTATGGCTGCAGGATGTCAAGTGACAGGACACCACTTATGAAAAACAAAAGAAGCAAACGAGCGAACCTTCAAAGCCATACAAACTGGCTGAAATAATGACAGGCACGTAAGGAATTTGTACACGTCTTACCGAGAAAAAACAACAAACAACAAGCAACAAATTGGAAGAGTTTGGCTGTAGCAGGTCAAGATGAACACCAGTTGTTGCGGCCAAACGAACAAGTGCTTCAATAACAAGGTTAATGACAAGTGAAAATGCGCTTTTTGTTTCGTCATTTGTAATGTTTTATGTTTAACAACACGTCAGAGAGGCAGACAGCGGGACGAGGCAAACTAGTTGGAGCACACTGACGGGGCTAGTGAGACAGACGTGATTGCCGTGTCGCATGTGTGGTGGTTGACAATAACAAATGCCACTTATTTTCGGCAAGACATTCGCACAAATAGCCGGAGGATATAATTTATCGCACAGCAACTAACGGTAGCTAATGTCGAATTATTAAACGATTTCATGAGCTCAGTGCTCAAGATTGATTCAAAAGTCCTATAATAACAAAGTCTTGTACGAATGAGTATTCCAATAAGGATTTTTGAACTTTGAGGGGCATATCGGAATTCATAAGAAATTAAGATTGAATTTGTGGACTCGGAATGCAGTAGTCGTTATTATTGGACCACCCCATTCTTTCTTGTTAGTTTTTTGAGAATTTAGAAAAAACAGAGCCGGAACCGTTTACATATTTTTAAAATAACATTAAATGTCGCGTAAAACTGGACGATTCCCAGTTCCTTAACCGCAATTCGCATGTAAGCAAAAACGCATCTTCTGCTCTTATTCTTTTGACAGTTATATACATTTTTAGGGGGAAGAAACCACATCACAAGTTGCGGAAACTCAAAGATATGTATATCTATTTTTTTAATTTTTTTTTTAATTTCCGAAATTTTGCAATATTATAGAAATTTTATTATTCACCTTGAGATTGGAATTGTTCAAAACCCTACGGCGCAAGTTAATTCTAAAAAGAATTGTATTTAAGTATATGTATGTATGTATGTATGTAAACGTTTTATGTGCATATGTAACATATATACATACGTATATACCTCGGCCGACCGTCGAAAAAGGCGGCCAACAACCACTTCATGGATTATTCACAAGATTATGCTACTTAAGAAAATATTTCTGCGTAACGTGCGCCCTCGCATACGCGGACACACACCTATGCATCACACATGAGGCACATACACACAGGCATGTGTGAGCCGGTACGCAAGTGCCACTTGGGCAAGCTTACTTGTGGTTTCGCTCGTATGTGCAGCATCTACCCCAGGGCCCGCAGAGGCACACGCTTCCCCCGTTCCGTTTGAATTTACTTCCGATTTTGGATTTTGCAGCTGATCATAAACAATAAATGTCTAAGAATTTCCGTTTGTTACACTTGAACACATGTGTGTATGCGGACCAAAGACCACTTCAAGACAAAATCCAACTAACAACGACAACAACAACAACAACAACCAGTTTAAACAAACAAACATAGCACTAAGGCAACAAAAATATTTGACCAGCGGTCATCTGGAAGTGTTTCCCATGTAGTTTAATCGCGATATTCCTGAAGGCATGATTGCTTAGCGCTCCCAGGGGTGTCGTAATGCAGAGTCCGCTGCATCTTCTTTGGCGCATAGCCTTACCTCAAACTCAGCTTTCGTGGCAATTTGACATGCAGTTGACCGCATTTGCTCGTAAAAGGCAGACATTACACATATAATATTATATTTTTACTAAAATAGCTCGGCGCGTGGCTTCGATTTGACAGCTGCAGAATATCGTTCCTTGGAATGTCCTTGTTCTGCTGCTGTTGCGGTTTCTATGCTTCACATCCTATAAATTGTGGTCCGATGTGCATGGTTGGTAGCCGCCAGTTGGAACAGTGGATGTAAAATTGCCAATGCCCAGAATGAGCGCCATCGCTGTCGCTGCCAATCCAATTGCAAGATGACTGAATCGAGTCAGTTTTTCACTCGGTGCTGAAAACAAGATCAGGTGGAGCAGGGTATACAGCTTTTATTTTTGAGAATTTTTGACAGTTAATTAACATGATAAGATGCTAAGAAAAAACTTTTCTCTTAAAATACACAAAAACAAGAAACAATAAATAAAGTCGATTTTCAAGCATAACTGAACATTTGCAACCACTGTACCTAGATTTGAACTATTTGTGAATTTGTCAGCTTTGTAGTCGTGTATATTTTATTCATTCTTAAAATTAAGTCTCGCAATCAGTGTCTGTTTTGTAATTAAAGCAAAACCGCAAGATCCCATTACCACTCAGATGGTCGTAGACAAAACAACCTGCTCGTTATAATGTTTTCCGATATGCATACACCTACATAAACGTATGTATGTAGATTTGTGGCTCAGTATATACACAATCAAATCAAAATATGTGGTCAATGTGTTCGTGATGAAGTATTTTCGGGTATTTGTATGTATGTACAATATGCCTGACTTTTTAATTCGACGGCAAGTTTGGAGAAAACGGACTGAGAATGGCACTCGAAACGACACTTTAAGTGTCAAAGGGATTAAAAAGTCATTTTGACAGCAGTTAAATAACACAAAGCCGCATTGAGAGCTCACCGAACAAACATCGGTATCAAACGAATTTCTGACAGTGTTGACAAGTGACAACTTTAACCTTGAATATTCGAATATTCGATGGTAATCGCCGAAACTGTCATACTCGTATATGTTTGCATACGAACGTAAGCCAAGTTTCTATGGTGGTGTGACAGATCTCCGAAATACCTTTCTGTGCGATAACTTAAATAGCATTGCGACGCTTACAAATTGCTTTCTGACACATTCGACATACGCACGTGTTAGCGCGCTGGTGGGAACCGCGGCGGTTGTCACATAGCCGAAAAGATTTGTTATTGGATTGAGCAAAGCGACAAGTTCAAAGCCTTCCAGAGCACCTGGTGCAACGAACGGTTAAGAATGCCCAAAACGTCAAATGTGTGAACACGCTGGCATGAATGACTGAACGATCAACTGAGTGGACGTCTGAATGTCAACGAATGTGGGTAACTTAGAGTAGCGACCGATAACACTCCAGCACTCACTGCTGCGGTACGCGGATCAGACAATCGTGACACTTGAACACTTGTCTTTAACGCGGGCGTTTGACACTATTGAAATGTCAAAGTCGATTGAAGTTGCGCTGCGAAGTTGGTGAACAACGAACGCACCCGGCGATTTTGAACGAACGCAAAAAAGTGATTTCCATCGGGTAAGGTGTGTTGGTGTTCTGCGGCCGTTGTGCTCGCGGCATTGAACGCTACAACTTGGATTCTATTCCATTGCGTCATTAACATTGCTTCCGCACACGCATTTTGGCGATTTTCGGTTTACATGTGAGGTTCTTAGCGCCAGAGTTTCAGTGCATGCAACGCCCTTCATTGATTGTAAATATTTAGATGTGCTGCCATTAGACCGTCGTCGTCATAAATTGGCATCTAACGACACGCCGGAGCATAAATGACTTGGGGAATTTGTCCAGACGCGCTTCCCCGACCACACGACAATAAATAACACAATCCATCCTGAGAAAAAAGAAACGAAACGGAAACTACATCGAGCAACAGCTAACGTGCCATAAAATAAGCAATTAACACGACCGCAGCGTTAGACCGCCCACAAATCACGCACCAAATGCGACAAAATAAAATAAACAAACTGTCAAAAATTACTCAAACTTCGCTCGCCTTAAAACCGTGCCGACCAGCGCCAGTGGCATCGTCGGCGCAGAACCACCACCGCAAATCAAACAGCAACGAATGAGTGCGTGCATTTGTTTCGAGGGGGCCCGAGCCGATATGGCTTGTACAACACATTACTTCTCGGCGAGAGACGACGCTCGATCAATATGACAGCTTATATGCCGCACGCCATGGGCACTGACATCCGGGTTGACAATTCATGTTTACATTAAAGTCAGGAGCAACATTATAATGAGAAACAATGATCAAGGAAATAATGTATGTACATACATACTTATGTACCAGGTTGTTCAATAAATTTTGTCGTTTGATAGGAAAAACACAATTTTATGATTCCAAAACACTGATGCCATAACCTTGTTGGTCGATTTCCGGACACGTACTCGTTTTGAGCCGAATAACCAGGTTCACATATTCTTTAGCCTCTTGTTTTGATTCAGGATCATGGTGATAGACCCATGTCTCATCCATAGTTATGAATCGGCGCACAAAATTCGCTTGATCCTTTTTCGAACCCTCCAAATGTTGCTGAGAAAGTCGCATTCGAATGTGGTTTTGTTCCATTGTTAGCGAATGCAGCACCCATTGTTGACACACGGCCACACTAATATATATATTATACCTACCAAACTTTGAGACACATAATTGAAATTCAGAGATGATATTTTCCTGATTTTTTTATACACAGGCACTAAGGTCCACATATACGTAATCTTCGATCTTGAAAAATTATAATCCGACAGTTCTTGGACGTGTCATTGTATACTGTAAAGATGATGCGTCAACGAATTTTATTTCCGTATCCCAAGAGTGTCAGGTGGATCGAAATTGGTCGAGCAACTCCTGAGGATTATGTATGTATAACTAAGAGTGGTCGATGGCACACCCATATCTACGTTATACTCTCCCCTCTCCCTCTACTCCCCGGGCGTGTTTTTCATTGACTGCAGCCATTTTCGCAATGTATCAGAAATCCGTAGAAGGTCTTATTCTCAACAAGTTTGGTTTATATGGCTGTAGTGGATTCACAGATATGATTCACAATACAAATCTCTGGCAATTAGAGATCTTTTTACAAAAATTTTAATGCTCGATCCAATATTGCCAATATCAAAGCTTAAACATATAAGATTGCGGTTTAAGATATAAACGATGATTGTTCTTTTATCACCGGATATTCAAATTATATTATTTGTTTTACTTAAAAACGAAGAAATGAATTTTCATTTCAAACTGCAAAAAATTGTTTAAACGGAGAATGTGTTCACATTTGCGTCAGTCCCTAGTGCCACAACAAATTTACAGAAATAAATTAATAAAAGGATGAATGCTGTAGAAAGCATAGCTTCACTGGTCATAGCCGTTTTTTAGATCCTAAAAAACACATTTTTCTGATAAAACTGAAAACACTTTTAATTTTTGGGCTGATCATCATATGTTAGTCCAAAAAATTGGCCTATGAACAAACACAATTTGTTGGACATGTGGGATGAGCTATCCATATATTTGCATACTCCAATTGGAAGGCAAGTAGAAAAACTTTTGGAAATTTAAAACGATTTGCAAACACAATTTCCTAAATTATATAAATCAGCTTTCAAATACTTAACAATTGTTGCTACATCAGTTCCTTTCAAACGTTTATCTTCGAAGCCTAGGAAAAGAGTATTGGGATTTGTAAAAACTAACTAAAATTTATATTTAAACTACTGAACGTTGTTAAACTTAAATTTGTAAAAAAAAACAATATACATATGTATTTATAGCAAAGTTTTCTTTCAAAGCTACCCTAAGCATATTTCGAACATTTGCAGATAAACAAATGTAACTTAATTTGCAGTTTTAATTTTTTTAAAGCAGTTTTTATTACTTTCGATAAGAGTGATATTTTCGAAGCATCGCATAACATCGATGTAAAGTTTCGATGCATCATATCGAATAAAACATCGATTTTTTTCATGGACATTGCTACCTGGTATATATTTATTTCGTGTGATTTGTGTTTTAACTTACCAAGCAAAATAATTAGTGGAATAGCCACAGTGATAAGTCATGACTCCTAACTCACTCTCTAAAATACAGTACACAGTTTTCTAGCTGTGACACTTGTTGGACGAGATCAAGAGCCAGTCGCAGCGAAGTGATCGAGACGCTTGAAGCGTCCAAGTCACATTTTTTGTCATGCGAATAATCGAAATGATTGAAATCATGTTGTTGTTCTGGCTATATTTATCGCACAATCGCCAACAATTTATTTACAAACAAGCAATCACACACACACACACACAAATAATGAACACATCTATGGGCGAGTATTATTTGTTCGTGATAAGCTTCGGGTTTATATTTATTTATTATTATTATTTTTTTTTTGTTTTTGCTTATTTACAATGTGTGTGTAAGTTGTTGACTGTGCTCCCTCGTTGTGTAACACTAGTAAAGTCGACTTTGACATGACAGATTTATGTCAATTCAAGTGATATGTACTGATTTTAGATTTTCTGATTTGAATATTTTACAAATACCTTCGTAGGAATAAAATGTTCAACTGTTTACTTCTACGAAAACGCTTTTTACTGCAGCCAAACTATTCATATGTGTACGTATGTATGTAGGTTGTGATATAATTCCGTTCACGGGATATAGATAGATATGCACAACCTCGAATTTTTAACGGAATGGGACTTCCATCCTCTAAATTGCACCCACTCTTCCTTTTGCTACCTTTCTCTATATGTAAGTATGAAGGTATGTTTGTATACATATGTACATACATGTGCACGCATAGCCATGTATGTGTAGATATGTATGTCGATAGGGAGTAATATGAAATTGCAGCTAATAACCGCGGCCGTGGAGGCTTCCACTACCTCATTTACACACCGTTTCGCTGCATCTTCGTTCCGGTCGCACTTAAGTTACGTCAATACGTTGCAATATTTCAACCCCTCGGGCTAATCTGAACATCTGAGCAGCAATTTGCCAAACTTAATGTCAAAAAAAGAAAAAATTACAACAAAAACAAGGAGAATGCACAAGAAACTCAGCAACACAAATGAAAAACAGCGTTAAATTAGCAAATGAACGGCTGAGCGGCCGGCCGAGCGGATGAGCGGATGAGCGAATGGTGGAGGAAAGGATGGACTCGGGCAGATGTTTTGCAGCTTGCTGTGTGTTGTCTCGTTATTTCCTGCTTTTCCATGACCAAACGATCGCAGAAGTAATAGCTTCAACGGCGGCCAGTTGGCCAATTGGCCAATTGGTGACTCGTCAGCGATCGATGTTGGTTGGTGTCGTTGAATTTTGTCCTATGCAGCAATGGCACTGGTCGCAATCGAAAGTACAGGAATCGCCTCGATTCGCGTGCAAAAACTCATTCTTGTATGTGTAGCTTACATGCAGTAAACTGATACACACGCTTACATGTGTGCGGAATATTGCATATTGACCAATCACTTGTGCTATCGGGCATTCATATTTTATTGATTCCCGGACTGGCGGTGCTGACCGGCTGCGGATGCGCTCAGTCGAGGCTCCGAACTGCCAACCGTCAATCGCCAGCCGCCAGCTCCAGACGGCCAACCATACGATCAGCCAACGAAGCGAACGAACATTCAAGCTTTTCCCTACCCTCTCATTTATGTATTTACTTCCTTTCTTTTCTTTTGAGCTAAGTGCCTTTTCTCTCTAAAGTTTTTTCTTCACATTTCCAAAGCAAACTTCATTTTATTTGCTGATATTAAAAATTTGATAAATATTTTATGTACTTGACTCGCTTTTAATCCGGCAATGATCTTGCCACTCGCACATTGCACATTGCACATTTCGCGTCCAATCTTGCCGTCGTCGAACTTCTTTAACTTTTACTTCCAATAGTTTATGACTGTGTATGTGCGTTTTGATCAATATGTCCGGTGAACTTTGCGGTCAAATAAAGGATGTTTCTCAAGTGCTCGTTGCTGTTTATCAGCTGTGTGTGGGGAGGACGTGTGGAAGAGCCAATGTGTGAGTCTGAGACTCGAATTACCTGATAAATGTTCTATTTGCTTAGTATAAAGTCCGCAGTGCTGATACTTAAGGCAACGCATTATTTGCGATCACAACTTTGGATGGGAGCATACTCAGTGTGAGATATATTTGTGAAGGCTTAATAGAATCGGCTGAAAATTAATAACAATGCGCGAATAAAACTATTTTTTTAGCATAAGATTAAGACGTGGGTATGTTAGCTATGTTCTTTAGACCAATATAACATTATGTGACAAACAGAAACATAGCAAGAATTGAGTTTTTAAGATGACATATTTAATGTTCTGGCATGAGTGATCTGTGCAACTCTGTGAGGCATTGTTCACTTAATTGTTGTTTCTAAAAATTGTTTTGTCTATCTGTTCGGACGATAAATTGCCATAAAATTGTAATATGTTGATAAAACTCGGTAAACAATTAAAACTTTTGCTTTACACGGTTACTCTTGTAAATGGACGGTATTATGTACCAAAACACTTGCAAAATAATGACGCTTTGAACTTAATTTAGCACAGCGGTCGCTTAGAGATAGTGGTTTCAAATTTTTACGAAAAAGATACATATCTACTATATATGGTATATAAAGTTATATATATCAGATTAGTCAGTATAATGAAATGTATTGACGTCTGAATATTTTTATATAATTTTGAAAATAACGTATATTAGAACTTTCTAAATCAACAAGGGTGGATAATCTCACGAAAGCTCCCATAGGTTCTGTCAAAGAATTGGATAATGAATATTATTTCAATTGTTATAAAACCTTCGACCTGTGCATAACATTTGCATTACGTAACATAACACTTCACATATCTTAGAAAAAAGAACTCAAGCATTAGGGAGAGATAGGGTACCTAAGTAAATGGTCCAAGATTTATACTATAGCAGTCACCATAAGATATCAGGAGTATTATGCGAATTGGTGACAAAATGTGATAAAATTATGATAACCATCATCACCTCACAAGCGAACTTTCCACACCTTTTTTTCTTACAGGAGTTCATAACATTCGACTTTGTAGGAATTTGAAATATATCATACAATATTATACTCTCGCATATAGGTACTTACATACTTACATATGTATATAATAGTTTTGTTCACCTAACGGTTGTGCGTATCAAGTAAAACTAATCGAGATAGATATTTAGTTATATAGTATGCACAAATGGTCAGGACGAAGAGACGAATTGAAATCTGGAAGACTGTCTGTCTGTCCGTATAAGCTGCAATTTAAGTAAAAATTGAGATGATTTTTGATGAAACTTGGCATGCGTGTTCCTTAGTAAAAATTACGAATTCGTAGATGGACGTAATCGGACCACTGCAACGCCCACAAAACGTCATTAAACGAAATCCTATGAAGTGCCATAACTAAGTACTAAATTAAGATATAAAACTCAAACTCATATTACGGTACTCTTAAACACTTCAAAAAACACAATAAATCATTAAATAAATACAACAGTGGCATTCAATTTTACAACCAAGATGGTATGAGGGGGCGCGGCACCGCCATTTCAACCAAATTTAGTATGTGGCATACATTCCCAAGTCACAGTGCGAAAATAGGTGAAATCGGACTACAACCACGCCTACTTCTCATATACAAATATTTTATATTCCATTTCTAGTACACAAATCAGAAAGCAATCTATATAACGGAATAAAACTTTGCACTAATAATTCTTTTAAGGTACGCCACCTTGTGACCAAAACTTTCGCAAATCCAACCAAAACTGTAAAAGCTCTAGGTACCTGGTAATGTGGACCCCAGTACCAATAGTTGACTTTTGTTCGAAAATATTGATCAATGTCTGAGATTTATTATTGGAACTCAGGGATAGTACTTCTTTGACGATGGTTTGTCTGTATATCAAAAATGGGTTGAATCGCGTCAATACTTCACTGAGTCCCCATATACCTATTATAAAGATTTTCGTACTTCCAGGTGACTTTAACTCCCTTATACTACACATTTATAATGATTTTTGTTTTTCTAACCAACTTTATAATGGATATGTCGGTGAGTGTATGATTTATATGAAGTATGTGTATATATACAATGGTTGACGTTTTACATCTTAAAGTATTTCCCCGGCTTTTATACTTGAAATTTGCAAGAGTACAAAAAGTTCCGTTCTACTCAAACTTATCCCTTCCTTACTTATTTTTGGTTAGTTTTAGCAAATTTTGAGGGTATTTAATATTTGTGGGCGCCCGTGCTTAATGCTTATTTGCTTTGCTTTGCTTTCGAAGCTCTTCAATATAGTTTGTTACTTATAGCCCTATGTAGATATGTACATACATATGTATGTATGTAGATACGTTGTTTAAAAATAGCATACCAACATTTGCTGCCGTGTTTTTCTTGGCAGATCTGTCCAACTACGGTATTGTCAAATTTAAACAGCCAAACCCACGCTGCGGAGACGGAAGCTGCCAATTATTTCTAATCGCTGACTTTGTTATTTGACATCTGGCAAGAGGTTTATTGATCTCTCTTTGTGCCACACATACACACACATGCAAACGCATAACTATATGCATAAGTATATAAGCACGTCAATGTGAGCATATGAATCGGCTGATCACAAATTCATTCTTGTTCATCACTTTTATATTAATTATTGCCAATGTGTTTGCCTTTTGGTATTTGTTTGTTGTTGTTGCCCGTAGCACATCTTGTCGCCTAGACTCATAGCCAGCGTAGCACCGTCTTAATCAACGTAATAATCATTTTAATTACACGCGCGCAGCTCATTCATCACTGTGACATCTGGGCTTGACAAGTCGCCATCAGTGTCCACAGCCAACAAAACACAAATACAATCACAAAAGTTTTACATAAATACCATAAACAGGTATGAGAAAAAATATACACTTTTGTATGCATTGTATATAGGTATGTATTCATGTATGAGGACTGTCAATGATTAATGTTGCATGACTTTAACGCTGTTCGATTAGCGGAGGAAGACAACGCTAATCTCACAACAATTACAAATCTACATACTTATGTATGCATTTCTTAAAATCACAGACGAAATGAAGACTTTTGGTGGGGTCGAATTACTTCAAGTGTACCTAAAATATTCCGCTGACAAACATCGAGTTTCTCATAAGTATCCCTTAAATATTGTATGTACATATGTAATATTGTACATAATCGTTAAAACGTCTAATGAGGAAATTTACTGTATATTGGAAACAAATTTTGGACTAATCCGCTTCGAACACAGAAACTGATATCAATTATCTCAAAGAGATAATATTATGGTAAGCTCAGCTCGAGGCTTCGGAAATAACAATCTGTTGTCTGCTCTTCTCTCACAGTCTAGGCTTAATAGCCTGACCGAGTTTTCAAAATAAACAAATTCGAATTTTTATTGAACGCTTCACACATTTTTGTCATCATGATTATTAATTTACATATGTTGGAATACTAACTGTAGTTGGGAAACAAAATCGAGACTTTTTTGAATTCCAGTGAAGAATATGGTAGTATAAATAAAGCTTTGTATTTCCGGATATTATTCAGAGCCTTAATGTAGTTCTTTACGGAGATTCGGCACGAATGGATGGTATTCTTCGATCGTGGCTGGAACAGGTGAATCGCTTCAAGAGCGCATTATTGCAAAGATGAGAGTCCGGTTTTGAATCATCAGCTCACTGATGGAATGAGTTCTAGAGATGAGAGAGGTAGGCGTAATCGAATTAATCAGTTCCAAATTAGAGGCCCTGCCAATGTTCCCTTGGTCGGTGACACTTGCGCCAAGTGTTGAAAGGCAAAACATCACATCCAGATACAAAGCCACATATGATTTTATCACATACATACATACAGTATGTGCGAATGTATCTATATTTATAGTATATCTGAAGGCATATTGAAGAGTATGTGAGGGCAATGTAAGACTCAAAGCTTAAGCGATAGCAATGACAAAGCCCAGCATACGCAACAAAGGGAAACCAAACAATGCTCGTGGCAAGACAATCGGTAATTACAGTAGCGAAAAGCGCGTGCGACCGCCACCGCCAGACCTCGTATGACAAAGGGTGGACAATAGAAAGAAAAGAGACAGTCGGCTCACGACGTCACAGCTTCTGTCGCATTGAAATCACGGCCGCGCGGTCGCCGAGTAGGGTGCGGTGGGTAATGGGCCTGCAATTAGGTGCGCATGCGCAATCGGTCGACAACTGTTGACAGATGTCTGTGGTTTGGCACTTGGTCGCCGACTACTCAGGCGCTACGCGGCGGAGAGTGCGGCAAGGCGCAGCATTGCGCAAAGCGTAATGACAATTGACAAATTAACAACATTCCTCTGTGCCACAGTGTGTCTGTGTGTGCATGTATGCCTGCGTTTACACTTGTAACACTTCGGTAGCAGCAAAAGCTACTGTTGCTGCGGTTATTCACCGACAAACAAAAGAAGTATTTACAATTGGCCCGCGACGTGGATGTCTTGCTATTTGTTGTTGCGTAAGGTAAAAAGGCCGCCTTGTGGCCAACAGTGCCAGTGTTGCTGAGCGTGCCACTGATCATCTCTCTACATATTTATCTATGTGATATTGTGTGAAGCTATCGAAGTTGTTTTTGCTGTGGAGGGGAAAGTGTGATGTGCGCGTTCAACCGTCACTTTATGGTGCCATGCAATCATTGGAAAACCAACACGATTGTCAAAAGCTCCAAACCGGTGGAGTGCAACACCTTTAAAGTAAGTACGTGTGTATGTGAGTATGTGAAAAACGCGGCCACCGTGGTACGTATTTATTCATGTAAGAATGTAAATTAATTTGCTGGTGGAGGTTTTGGTGTAATTCTTGAGGTGCATGCAATTAATTGATCGATTGTGCCACTGCGCAATCGAGTGTGAGGACACAACTACATATGTACATATGTGTGTGTGTGTAATGTGGTGCAATACTCTGAAGTCGTTGTGAACATTTTTATTGCTATGGTACCGCTGTAAGTGCCTCTGTGGTTAAAGACGGTTGCCGTGAGCGCTCTGGAGCGTAACCTACACGAGGCTGACCAGTTGAGCCTCTGCCGATGGCATCGTGCGACGACGTCGTTGGCAAATGATGTTCTACATTTTCGTGTTTTCACTTTGGCCAAATAATGGCGATTCATGTACTGCACATCCGCCTGGTGTTGACATCATGCCGCCTGCCAACGGCCAACGGACAGTGGCCAGCGCTTCAGCACAAGTGGAGCAACAACATAACCTCAGTTTCACAAATTTCGACGTCTTCTACGACCATCTAGCCTGCGCCACCGCCAGCGCCATCGTCATCGCCATCGCCGACAAGTGCATTGCGCTTCTTGGCAGTGGTGACGCTACCAGCGAATCAGCCAAGCGTAACAAATAAATTGGAGCGATAGTTGGCGTTTGGCGTTGCGCAGTCGCATTGGCCACTTCGAACGTATAATGAATAACGAATAAAAATATGCGAAGTTCTTCAATGGACGATTGCGGCAGAAGTCGCATGCATGAAGGCTTTTTGTGAACCCACTGAACAGCGCCCGAACACAAGTAAACGTGCCCGTGTGCGCCCAGATGTCTTAACGTGAGGCACGTGTGTGTATGTGAGTGAGTGCGTGTGGATAAGTAAAACGAACAGGTGAAGCAATAGACTTCGATGTCTCAATTGTTCGAGCGCAGACCAAGTGAAGAGGAGAGAGGAAGGCGCCGAAAGGCGAATGAAGCTTATGCAAAAGCGAGCGAAAGCAATAGAAATGATACACACAAACAAACTATAACATCATTCGCGCCCTACGGCAAGAGATTTGTTGTTGTTTGAGCCGAATTGGTCAAAATTGTCTTTAATGGCTCACTTTTCAAAATGCACATCATGAAGGCAATTATTTTAAGAAATTGGAGTAAGCACACAGTCAACTCTTTTTTGTAGTAAATAACATGCGGCCCGGGATCGCTAGACGTAAATACTAGTCGAAGATATTCTCCATATGGTAGAAAATAGCTGATACTGCTAATGAAAGAGTGAGCTATAACCGAGTTTAAGTAATGTTTGTCATTATTGTGGCAAATGTCAAGCAGCTGTCCTCTATGATTGTGCACTATTTCACAAGTAGACACGAAGACACGTGTAGCACTTCATCACAAGGTTTCTACAACTCTTTACATGAAGAATATTAGAAATCAGTTCAAAATCGTAGCTAATATTTTAGAGCTGGGACTTCAACAAACGTGTGCTCACACCACGTGATCGCTCGACGTTTATATTAGTTCTTAAGTATGGCGATCATTGTTCTGCGAAGCCTACTTGGGGTAGAATCACTTTTCTCGAAATTCAAATTACAAAAAATGCTTTCATATGTAACGTTTGTTACTGTTGTTTTTGTGTTTATTTGTGGCGTACCATCGCCACAAAAGACATGATAGCAGCCTGCGATGAACTTAATTTCATGGTGAAGCTGCGGAGCAAAACGAAGTAGGACTAAATGCTATGGCATTAGCAACACTTTAGCTTGGTGCATGAGGCGCGAGGGCGGCGGAACTGAAGGTGTTGGCGATAGCTATGCCGATGATGATGGCGGTGGCGCAAATTAATTCACTAAATTTTAATATTGCAACAACACCAATGCTGCAACTATATACCTAGCAACAACTTAATAGAGTTCGGAGTTGATGTTGTTGATCGGGCAGGCCGACGCGAAACTACCGGATAGTAAAGTTTAATTTCATCAAAATCGTGACTTGTCGTCACGTTTCGGCAGTCAATAGCAGCGGCTGGCAGCTCCAGCAGAAGCAGCCCTCAGAACAAGGAGCGCGCGCCATCAGCACCATTTTGGCTGGGATCCGCCGACACAGCGGTGCTCACAGTGCTCGACAGCGGCATTGTGGCCAATCGGATTCAAAGCAATCGAATTGAAATTGGTTTTGGGATGTTTTAACGGCGGAAGCTACTGAAGGAAATTGATGCGCATTCGCGCGATTTCTAACGCCTTTTATGATCGATAAGCTTACATAATATGCTAAAATGCAGATGAACAGAGCGAAATAAAAGATACTTAGTTAAAGAAAGCAAAAACACTGTGGCGAACTGGTACTCTGCTGTACCAAATAGAAGGAAAAGAAGGCGCGCGTGGGCCAGCAGGGAAGCCGTTTATTTTAATTTATGTATTTCAGCGCGTCTGTTAAACAAAGAGCGCGATTCCGATCACTAGAAACTTGAGCCGTTGGTACGGTCAAATACTACTAGAAACGCCTCATCGAAGCAAAGTTTCCTTCACTCCCCGTCTAATCAGGCTTTTGAGTGTCATTCTTCAGTTTATGGCAAAGGGTAACTAGAGTATTAACTGTTTAAGTTGTGACCTTGGTTCGGAAGAATTCTTCTATACAAACCATGATCACCTTTGTATAGTTTCTTCAACACAACAAGTTCGCTTGAAAACCTTTCTCTTTGTTGAAAGCAAAACCCACCGATGATCTAAATATGTGTTTGTGAGGTTTACTTAGAGCCTTTTGGCCGCTAAACTTTGAGTACCGGTGCCATTAGCCGCCACAGCTGTCATGTCAAACGCTTCATATATCAAGATACGCGTCGCCGATATGGCGTCTGCCTTGGCATTGTGCATTCGTTACGGCATTTAAAATACAAAATATATGAAATTATGCATTTTTCATTGATTTTCACGCATTTTGCGGTAAACAACAAAGTTTCGCGGCATAGCGAAGCGTCTTCCGCTTTGCGGCAATACCGTCATCACCATCGTCAAATTGACCAACAGCAGAGCCAGGGCCGTCTTCGCGCCGCTTGAAGCCCGCAGTTCCGAGGCGCACTGCATCATCCGTTAAATATGCCGAAAGCTTGAATAAATTTCTTCATTTTGTAATTATGGGTCCCCTCCTCTACCCAATGTCCATTCATTAGGCAACCTTCGCGTCAAAGCAACAACACGAGCGTCTGTGGTTGAGGTTGTGGTCGCTATCACCATCGTCATCGTCGTCGTCGTCGTCGTAGCGGCCCTTCACATGGCAGTCACCGCAAAAGAGTGGCGAGCCGGCGTTTGTTGTCCCTTTCGTTTAACGCATCCATTTACTTTGCCATACATTGTCCATTCAACAGAAAATAATTTACCTTTAATGAGTATTATGATTGACAACCTGAGGCTGTGCAAACTCACCCGATAGCCGCGCGGTTGCGGGCAATTGGCTGCTTGAGTGCATGAGCGCTTGGACGCGTCTTGTCCCAAATTGCCGATTCCAGTTATTATCGCAGTTTACATAAGCGTTGACTAAACTGTTTGCATTGCATTGCGGCTTCAGCGCTGAATTTGCCAAATTTACATGCGCTAAGTGTTAAATTACGACGCTGGGCGCCTAATTAAGTCACTCCGAGCGCCGATCAAATGTTAATGTTATTGATTAAACGACAAGTTAACAAGTTGATTTAAACGCTTGTAAATAAATTACTCATACGTAAATTTTAAAAGTGCATAAATTTGCGCCCTGAAATTGGCTTGCAACCCAAGCACTGTATTGAATACTTTGGTGCTTCAGTCTTTTTTGCTTATACCGCGTGGAATGTCATGAGGAGGTTTAAGGTTGCGGACGGAAATGATGTGTCGATTGATCTTTTCATTCGTAATGGGATATGACATACATATACAATATGATCTCAAAGAGATCTCTCTATTGAGCTAGCGAGTACAGAAACAACTTTTTTAGTAAAAAAGGCGTTGTTGTGAGATCCTAGCCTATTCAAAGGGATAGACAACCTCTACGAAGGAATAATTTGAAGCACGCTCTACCTGCCGCATAAACTAAGTTTATGGTATGAGTTTATAATTAGTGTAAAATACTTCAAATTACTGTTCAGCTGTCTGGAGCTGTGCAAAATTTGTGGGAGCATTCAAATTAAACAAATGTTTATTTTTCAGCCTCAATTATTTACCTATAACTTTGTTAAATTATTAAATTAACATCTGTGTTCCAGTTGTAACCTTGAGAGTTTAACGGAAACTTGGTATAACCGGAATCTAACCCACCTGATTGTCGCACTGAAACAAGTTCAGCTTCATCAAATTTGACAAAACCTAAATCTTGATCGTCGAGTTCTGAGAGCTCATAACCCTCTTGATTATACCATACTTTCTTTATAAGTGTGAAATTCCGCTCTAGAAGGAAAAGAACGTCATACAAAATGAAAAAATACAAGAGATGTGTCATATATTACAAACATTTGTAATAAAGGGAACCATGTTATTACGTGATTTGCATTTGTGTTTTCGTTTGCTGAGTTTATCAGACGAGTTTACGCTTCTTTAAAATGCGATCTCTTTGGAAATGCTCAGAAAAATTGGACATAATTTTATGCACCCAATGAACTAGTATTCGTACTTCCGTTTTCGCTCTGTCTGTGTCGTATTTGAAGAAAACCTTTCTTGAAAAAGAGAAAGAAGCAAAAAGCGCGACTGTCTTCAAGGCAGTCAACAGCCAAGTGTTCAAAGCTTCGCATGACGGTTGTGCGACACAACACGACATCAAAAAGACGGTCAAGTAGCTCATGAATATTTAAACGTCACATTTGGTCGCACTTTGGCTATCAGCTTCCCACCCCCGTAGAGGGCTCCCATCATGCTCTGAGACAGCCCTATACTAGTAGATAGAAATTATAAATGAATGTATTTGACTCAAGCCGCAAGCCGAATAGCCGAATAGCCGACGACACACATGGCAAGTGTCGCCGTCATTTTAATATCTCTTATATCGAATCCCTGAGGAAGTACAAGTGTTTGCATACATACTTGTACATATGTACATATGTATGTATATATAGGTTTTCTTTATGAAGTAGAGTGACCCGACCGACTATAACTTGACCGGGTGTGTGTCAGTGTGTTGGAACTCTTTAGTTGCACTTAGAGAAGATCCAAAACATTTGTTACGAGTATTATGTTGCGTTTAATTTCATGCAACAGCAACTGTTGAATTAATTTCGAGATGTTAATGTCTACCCTGCAGGAAATTAGTTTTGACACGAACAAAAGAACTTTAAAATTCTGAAAAATGATATACTCTCACCGGTTTCCAATTTCGATTTTCAAGTTAGTTCCATTGGTTATAACTCCGGCCATTGTCATGAAGCTGTGTCGCAATATATATACATATATATACACTTATATATATCACAACGAAATCACTTGAACATTCTGGAAGGACATGTGGTATATACTCGTCTTGACAATGGCAAAAAATGAACCCAAGTTTGAATACCTTTCACTAGTCCACTTTCTTATGACATAACCAAAGGTACTTTTCCCTGAAGCGAAAATATGATACACTTAATAAACTTGCAACTTGCTTATAAATATCGCTGAGACCGTTTGCAGTTAACTGTAAAAGGACTCATACCAATCAAATCCTTTAAATACACTCAGAGAGTAACGTCACTAGAAGCGAGAGACGGAAACCAAGGTAAAAGTGTAATATCAATTTTATATTTCTTCAAACTAACTCGAGTTAACATTAGAGATTCTGAGTCCTACAAGGTACTTCACCAGAAAGTCGCTAATACTTATATGTGAATGTAAATATAGTATATAAGGAAATGTACCTAAAGTATATTCTCTGCAAACATCATTAGCAACCGTAGTTCCAGTTCGAATTCCAGTTCGTTTCAGTTACGTTGAGTGTGTTTTTGGTTTTCACCCCTAAACAAACATCCAAGTGGACAATTCGAAATTTGACTGTGATGAAGGAGGTTTCTCGTGTTTAGTTGTAATAATATTTAATTGACGGTTTTTAGTGCTTTTTCCACCTTATCTCTAAGTGATCTTTCAGGGTAGGGTTCTTGCAGGTCACGCTTATTATACGAGTATCCAATCGTCACAATCGCAAAGCAGTCGCAGGTGTAGAGCATAAAAGCAGAGTTTGCTAATAGAATATGTTATTAGACGAGTCATTTGAAGCACACTCTCTTCGCAGAGAAGTTCAGCAGTAAACAAAAGTAATTTCAAATGAATGTATAATCACACAAATCAAAAAAAAAATTCTCTGGGTCTCCAAAATATACAGATATTGTACAGATGATTTAGTGCATGTATCCTCCTCTAAACTAACCTCAATATCCACTGTTTAGACCTAGCTCTTACCGAGAGATCGAAATTGTTAATAAGGTCTTTCATCTCTGACCTGCTTGGCCCCAAGTTTATGCACACCAGTTGATCCCAAGGAATGTATTTGTGCTTATGTCTTTTCAAACATTTGCCAAGGAACTCGACGGGCATATAATGAGTACGCAACTATTAATTAAAAGGCACCAGTAAGCATGAGAGCACGGTAACTAGCAAATCGCCTTGAGTGGCAAATATCTGTGTAGCTCCAGAAAGCCAGCAGACCGACTTATCAACCACAACCGCAAAAAGTTGTTGGTGCAAATGAATAACACAGTTTAGAAAATCAAATGCTTGATGTGAGATTGCACGCATCACTCTGCGCGGCAACAGTGACAGCGTCGACGTCGCTAGCGGGGGTGTCAGTGAACGCATCACATCGGATCACTTTCCACCAATGGACACCTGCAACTATGTGTGTATTGCTGTGAGCGTTATGAAGCGCATGCATGGAAAGTCGGTTGCACAGCACTCCGTCGCAGCTGGCTTCACGTTGGGGCCGTCCACTGGGCTTGTCCCACATCTCCACGCATTGATTTTCCACATTGTCAAGCAATCATGAAAGCGAGACAAGCTACTTCAAAACGGCAAACACACATGCGTGAGGGAACTGCGGCGGTGAGTCCGGTGACGACGTAGCGGTCCCTGGGTGATGAGGGTGATGGGGGCGGCCATTCCATCTTTGCAACACAACACGAAAACTTGAACGCAATTCGCTCCGGTGCACACGACAGCTGAAGTTTAAAGACTTCTTCTTCGTGGCCATACGGCACCACACGCGAATACCCCAAAACTATTACGAATGTGAGGTGACGTACAGCAAACTCATGGACATTTACTGGCGCTTGCTTAAGAGAATACTCAGAAGGCAGAAGGCATACATTTGTATAGTGTGGACTTGTTGCACCTGCCTTGATGCGAAGTTGCAGAGAAAGCCTCCGACTTCAGTGCTGCTTGAACGTACCCGGCTGCCAGTGGTCGTTGGCCGTTTGATTTGACGCTTTCGCGCCGAACTGACGGCCGGGCATTTGGTCAGCAATCGCCCAAAGTGTTTCATTTTGCGCCATCGGCTACTGCCACGCTTCGTTGAGCACTTGCGCCGATTGAAAAAGAAAATCTGGCAGATTGTCTCTTTCAAAGAGAAGAATGGCGGCATTTATTTGAACAAATGACGCTACGATATTGTTGCAAGTTGAGAAATATTTGCAACATAGTATGTCAATAACTTTTGAATAGATAAATTGTCTAATGCTTTGTAATTCAGGTCACTATTACTTTCCTGTTTCTTTAAGTTCTAAAGTATGCGCTTATCCCACCCCAGATGATTGTCAGTGAGCACCGAAATTCGGGAACTGCCATTGATACTTCTTGGTTTTGGTGCGCAGCTACGAATTCAGCTTCTAGAGTCCACTAACTGAAAGTAACGAGCGGAAAAATTCACAGTTTTTGTCATTACATAGAACCTCTTTGTGCCTGTCTACAGATGTATACTCTTTCATAAGGCACATACGGAGTAGTGGAAGCGGAACGGTACCGAGGTGAGTGTGAAGATTGTCATAAATTGTCCTCTCCTGTAAAAGAAGCGGCTCATTAATAAGACACACAACAATGGTAACGAAGATAGGACGTTCCCTTCCGACTGGCAGCGCAAAAACGCCACAATTTCACGTTAACAGTCTTCCAGCCGTCACTGACTGCCCGTTTCGCTTGAGTTACAATGGACTAGGCGTTGTTGCCGCTTCTTGCCTTTGGGACATTTTTCCCGACTGTTCGTTTTCTTTTTATCGTTTTATTCCGGCCTGAAATCGTTTTTGTGTGGTGTTGCACTTGTTGTTGTATAATTAGCATATGAAATATAGCGACAATTTCATTAACCCGCGCCAAGTGTGCGGTCGCGGTGGGCGTGTCGCGTTCCGCTGCTATTTTACTAAGCCAAGTAGGAAGGGGGTGATTGTGTGGCAGAGTAGGGCCAGCGATGTCGATACCAACAGGTGCACATGCGAATGAGTGTCTTAATTACATGCGCTCGTATTTCAGGCTTTAAGATAATAAAAATACACTCGCTAACTTAGACAAGTTTTTACTAAACAAATGTCTTCGAAGCCAGACGTTTAAGTGATGAGCCTGCGTTGATCTCGGCAAACGAAGAGAAAATATAAACTGTGAAATACGAAACTTTTTAGAATGTTTCCTTCTGAATAGAGCAGAGGCCAACTGGTCAGCTGAGCGACAATTTTGTTGTGCAACATTTCTAATTATGAGTTCAGACTAATTTACCCCTTGGTGGATAAGCACATTGCATATGTTGAACTCATTTATGGAGCTTAGCTGAGCAGCGGCTGGGAAGTGTGAAACGAAGAAAATTGTCCGAAATACCAATGCGTTCGGGGAGCCATAATTGCAACGCTCGGGTCGCACCGCATGTCGTCTGCTGGCCATCAATAATAATAAGACAATAAGCAGAACATAGCTCCCATGCCGCCACCGTCCAACGCTCTTGCACTACACAACGCTGCGGTCACAAGTCTTGACGCGTCATCTTCGTCACGATAATCAACGACGGCAACAGCCACAAACAATGAACGCACAGCTTTATTGTGATTTTCTACAATTTGTTATTATTGTTGTTGTTGCGTCCATCCACAACAAATCCATCAGCGAAATATCATAACTACAAGAGCCATCAAGCACCAGCCATAACCATGCAGCCATGTTGCCATAACGACAACAAGCCGCTCCACAGCGAGACGAAAGAAGACAAGGCAAGATCAGCCGTCCCATTGTGTACGACGTTTTTCAATCTCAATCCAATTTCCCCTGCACTCAATTCCATCGGACGAAGCAGAGTTCCCGCCGCGCGTCCTTACACCCAACGACAAAGTTTACCTGCGCGCCGCTTCATATTTTTAGGCGTCTGCCGCCAGGTACTCTCTGCCGCAGCAGAGACGATTGCTACACAGCACCAGCAACGAGGCGATCAGCGATCAAAGTGGTCGACAAAAAAGCTGAAATCTACCGGAGAGCGATAGCGCGGTCAACCTTCTGTCCATCACTTGTCCGCGCTGAGTGCGTGTTGCTGTCGTCGTCGTCGTCGTCGTCGCCGGAGTCACCATATATGTACATATGTATGTATATTTATACATATGCTTGCTTGCGCTTTCAACCGCGTGTGTGTGTGTGAGCAGTTGCTCTGACATTTCCGTCGCTGTTGTTGATCGTTATTGGATTTTTGCTGGATCATTATTATAGCTAACAATCAAAAACACAATAAAACCAAAAACAACAACGGCTAATAGCAATAGCTGACTATGTCGCTGCTAATGTAATAGCAACAACAGCGAAAACGTGGCAAATACAGAAGACACCCAACGGATTTAAACAACTTTAACGCAAATCCAAAAAACGGTGACGCGGTCGACGAATGGAAACAAAACTGGAAATATTGTTTACACGTAAATACGTACTTGTCATTTATTAGGGATGTCCCTTTAATTACATATTAATATTTTAATGGACGCTGTTTTTTTATCATTGCTACTTAAAATAATATTGTATTCCCTGAAAACGGTATACAGCATTGGTCCGGAACGTAATTTGACTGAGTCGATTAAAAAAAATGTGTTTAACCAATCGTTACAATTCTTTCCAAACAGGCTCCTTCTGCGTCGATGCAGCGCTGCCAGCGCGATTTCCAAGCATTGAAGGCGTCACGGAAGGCATTCTCCGGAATAGTCTTGAGAGTCAAAAAAGACAATGAGCATCATTCTTCCCTTTTTTGCGCGAGGAAGACAGCGACATCTTCTCATCCCTCCATAAAGGCCTGGTGTCACCGAAACAACCTATTTCTTGCTAAAGCAACATCCGGGTAAGACTGCTTGATCATCTCCAACGTCTCTGTCGCAGATTTACCGAGTTTCACATGGAAGTTAATCACGTACCTCTGCTCTATCGAACACTGCATTTTCGGCTTGCACCACCCCCAGAAACACGTCGCGCGAAAATGTTTGTCCAGACTCTCCATGTGCTCGGAGACAACTGACCAGTCGCTCGTTCATTAGCCAGGCCCTCTACCGAATCCAGTCGGTGCGCACACGCTCCGAAGTCGCAGCGGAAAAAAATTAGTCCTATTACTTTTCGGACAAACTCTGTATTATCAGGAAGTTTGATATAATAATCAGGATCAGGGATCAGGTATAAATAAAATGATATGGAAGAAATCTGCCTATATATACGCGAACTGGTCCCACAATTTTTGAGACACCGATTTGAAATTTTGCACACGTTAGTTTCTCCCCAAGGAGGTGCTCATTTGTCAGAACCAACGATATCGAACCACTTTACACCATTAAATTGATTGTGCCGTCTTAAATTAAGATATTCGATGGTTTTTAAACTTTCATATATGATTTAGAGCACCCCTAGTACGCGTAAACGAGCAATGTTTGTGTGTAAGGTATATTCAGGGGAACATTCAGCGGCGTAGAAGAGCGGTGGAGTACTTTGAGTTACAAAATTATTAAAAGCGCCGCCATATAGCGCGTAGCCTTCATTCACACACAGCTGCCGCCAAGCGGTCAAGCCTCTTGGCCAACAGCGCAGCTACAGTCACCTTTACCTTCAACGCCGCCAACACCAATTCCATTAGTCGAAAGTGGCAAGCTGCATTTTGTTAAATCCGCGCCCCGTCCACTTACTCTGCTGACCAACTGACCGATCGACTACAATTTTATGTGCACGAACGTTATCAAGGCATCCGTCCTCCCGCATTTCAGTCAATCTGCTTCCTTCTGCCGCGTTTAGCCCTCGCCCCACAACATCCGCTCGAGCAGAGCGGTGAGAATCGCCGCTTTATCTGATGCATCTTCGAAGTAGAATTCAATATCTTGCCCACATTTTGACACATTTGACAAATTGTTTTTGCGTACGCAAATGGCCTGTCTCCGCAGAGCACCTTCGGCAATGTGAGGAGGGGTGGCGAATCAGCTTGCAATGGCCTAGCAATCGCGCATAAACTATGTGTTGCACAGACACGTAATATATCTCATCTTTAAATGGCATAATTTTCACATTTTGATGCCATTTCCATTAATTTTGCACGATCCATATGCTAAGGAAGAACGCGCGACATGAGTGCAACGTCTCAAGATAGTTGTTTTCGTTGCCTTGTATTAATAGGTTTGAGAATACCACGTAATCCTTTATTATATAGAATTACCGAAAAAAGGGTTGAGGTGAAATTCTAAGATATCAATAAGTAAAATCTATTTTAACCACGAAAAAAAAAAACGTTATTTAAAGACAATTCGCATACATGCTCATATCTATTCGAAAATTCCCAGAGTTTCTCTTGGAACATTGGCTCCATCGTCCGGTGAAGGGAAGTACCTATCGAACCACTCTCATACTTTCAAAATAAATTATAGTTTTTCCTAATCTTTTCTGGCACTGCGTGAGGCATTTTCATAGCAAAATATTAATCTTCGTATTGCATCGCACAAACTTTCAACTTTGCCGCATATGGCAACCTCATCTGTTGCGACACAATCAAATTAATTGACACCCCATCAAATAACGGCCAACAATCTACTAAAAAGAAGCGTAATTTCATCGGTGCTCAGCTGCTGTCGATATGCATGACTTGAAGAAACGTGGCTGAACATCTGGGAAAGAGGAGGGAAGAGAAACAAAGACGACACAAAAGCATTAACGTTTTACATGGCGCCAATATTCTGTGCTCATTGTCATGGCCGAAACCACGAAGGAATTGCTGCCGGATTTTACCACAAAAATATATGAGTACGCATGAGCCGGAAGAACAAGACAAAGCCAACTCAGTGAAATGAAATCGGCAAGAGTAGAAACATATTTGAGAAAATCTGTGAATGTCTCATCGCCAATAACACGAAACTCACCAGAACAGAGCCCATACATATTTGCATTCAACTGTGATTGTCTTGCCACTTCATTCAAATGTGAATATTGGACTCACTGAGACTTACTTTCAACATATGTACGTATTATAAAACAGAAATGTTAGTATCACTGTTGCATTGTCATTGATACGTCCACTCATTTAGAGATCTTCACCTAACAACATTATTATTTCACCCGATCTGCGTAGCAACCACTCATACCCACCAATCAGAACAAATGCAAGAAATAAAAACTCAGAGCCAAAGATCAGGGAATTTGAGCCGCTTCTGCAGCGTTCACTTGCTGCTGCTGTTGCATTTGTATTGGCTCCGCAGCAGCCACCGAAGTAGACACGGCGATGCCAACGACGAACACGAAAGCAAGCGCTCGAAAGCAGCGTTTATGATGCGAAATTGCAAACTTTGCCAGGCGGTCCGCTAAATAATTGCCCGAAAACGGTGGAAGACACCACTAGCACCACCAGGTAATCCACAACTGCCGCCGCAGCCGCAACAGTAAGCAAACAAATTGATGACAAGGGTCATGTGGAGGTCGCCGCCGCCAATAGCCAGCCACAAACAATACATACCATACCGAACAGCTCGGTTCTGGTGCATTGCGTTGGCGTGGACACCGGCGATGTATGTACTTTTCGACTGGCATGTGTGCAACTGCGCAGTTTTCATCGTTTTCATCGTTTTCATCGCTTTCCTAATTCGAAATTCTCCAACAGATGCGGAAACATTTTTCACTGCCGCTTAGATCCTGCGGTTAGTAATGCCGCGCGGTTGACTGCTTGCTTGCAATTGTTAAGTAGCTGCCGACACGATTGCAGCGCGATTATCGATTTATGCCCACACGCAATTGCGGCCACGTCGCGCTCCCGGACGCTCGCTCTGTGCGCTGGAGTGCTGTCATTAGGCCTAATGCGATGTTTAGTCAATTTTTGTGTGTAAAACACGATAATTAAGGTAATTAAATATTTGAAAATTGGTAACGCCTGTCACACGGCGAAGCGTTTTCACGGAATTATCTGCTGCATGTGCGTACCGTAGCGAGTGAAAGTCAGGGGATGAATATGCCCATGTGGTCAGGGTCGGTCAATATTGCGATGCTCGCGATGACCGATAGACTAGCCATCGAGTGAACAACATATGGTGGGGTTAAGTGCAGTTTTTGTTTTGTGGCGGATTATTGAATTAGGATTTCGGATCATTGAGCAGATGTGGTCTCATCGAAGCTTCCATTACCTGGACATCCATTCTTGCTTTAATTTCTCTTCATATTTATTATAGGTTTATAATTACCGAAATGAATTCATTTGTTCTTTATACTGTATGTGTGCAGATGGAGTTGTGGAGACCTGATAAACGGGGGTCTATAAAAAGTGAAATGGATTTACTTCCAACGAAGACTAATAAAAAACTACAAAATTTAAAACTACAAAAATTAAAAAAGCAAGAAATAAAACAGAAAAACCCTTTAAGTTCGACTGCACTGAACATACAATACCCTTCACATGTGCAATTCTTGTGGCAACGTTCTTTCTAGGCAAGGTGTTTTGTTGTTTTATTTAAGGGGTTACATGAGTTTCTTCGGATAAAAAAACAGCTTTTTTTCAACAATTTTTTTCTCATATTATATAAAATATAAAACATTTTATTGCTATTTTTATTATTATAAATATACATTATTAAAAAAGAAATTCTGAAATTTTGGAAAAAAAACTATTTAAAAAACTCTTTACAATATCATCTAAAATGAAAAAATACATTTTTTTAAAGGACGAAGAAAACAAAACTAAAAATTGGATTTTTGGTAGATATTTTTACAAAAAATTAAAATTTTAGTGAAAATATTGCGACACTGTTTTTCAAATAGTTGTAATCGATAAAATAACATACTTCGTCCAAGTCTTTAAAAAATGACTCCCAAAGGCCTGTGTAAAATTTCATGAAGATATGTTCTCGAGAAATCTTGTTAACCGATTTCAAAAACACAGTTTCGAGAAAAACGCGGTTAAAGACGGCGAACTTAACTTAGCTAGCCTCAAGCGCACAAGGTCTCAAGGCTTTATCTCAGAAACTATTACTTGGATCAACTCGAAAATTTAAGACAATATTCTGGAGGTTTTGAAAAATTTAATGAGACAGTAAAAAAATCGATTTTTTTGAAAGCTGCAAACCCATGTAACCCCTTAATAAGATAAGTAGATCTTTCATGAAGACCGATCGGATTGAATGAAAGCTCTGAATAATTTGTTCGGAGATTGTAACATTGCCTTGGCTAATAACCTATACCTAATTTCAGCTTATCTTGATAAATATAAAAGTATGCATATTTTAGAGTCTTCGCCGCTTCCTTCTGGGTATTGAAAACTTCGCGGCAAACTTACTTTACCCAGTGTGAGTTATTCAATCATGCTTGAGCTCGACATGTTAAAAGACTACTGGACTACTTTCAACGCAATCTCAAGTTCAAAGATGCTTCTTACCTTTTTTTACTCTTTGATCAAGAATTTAATTTATTTATAGCACAAAGTAAATATAAATACCAGTTCCCTTCAGTGCCTTCTATTCATATCCTCTGTTATTTGCCTTCAATTACCGATCTTACTGTTTTATTTTTTTCGAACTTCCTCTTTCTTTTACCCTGCACACTTTCCATAGCTCTAACCTAAGAAATTCTCATACGTTGAACGGAGACGCCCAGCAGCTGTGCATAAACCAAGTAATCCAAAGCCAAGCTGCTTCTTCGGCCAATACCATTTCCCATTACAGTTTAAATGTCCACATTGCGTTAATTGGCGGTTGGCCGTCCAAACGAATTTGGTAGGCGGTCGCGGCTAAAAGTCAAAGTGAAATTTATGTGATGACATGCTTTCAGGGTGTGATGTCCCTGGTGCGGTCGTCGCAATCAAATGCATCTGCAAGTCTGCTTAGACGTTTGTAAATGTTTACGGGCATGTGGGAATGGTTGGGCTATCAACTCGAAGGGGTGTGACCAATTTTAAGTAATTTTTATGAAATATCGCATTTGATTTCGAAGATTGTGGACTCTACGACCTTGGAGTAATTGTAGAGCTTTTGAACCAACATTGCCGATAACTTTAATTCTAAACACGCTTTGCATAAGGACTTTCTGCGTAAATAAACGCCCTTTAGTCTGCAAGTGATAGTTTCGCTTTGATTTGTAACTCAATCGAGTACTCGTATAAATGTGCCCGAAACCCCATAGCTGTAATAAAATGCGCCGTTGATACCACTGATACTGATAAGAGGGGATCTTTACTATTTTTGCTTTGCTGTGCCTCGCACTTATCTATTATATGTACATACACGCAAATGCGCTATTTTTCGGCAAGTTATGCTTATTAAAGGCGATATTTTTTAAAGATTGTAAGCTTTTGAGCCAACGAAAAGTCTAAAGATAATGACAACTAACCGCGTGTGACAACACAAGCTTCGTTCTGTACCGCAACCAGGAGCACCTTAAAAACACAATTCCGCTTTATATATAGTACATAGGCACGTTCAAACACGCTCTTGTTTAGCTAACATTACGAGTACGAGCGAGTTTATCCGACACTTGTGCAAAATTCCGCCTTAACCATCCCAGAGGCAGCGGAAAACGGCCACGCGCAGGCTTTTGCAACGCTGACTAGAAGTAGCAGCATCGAATTTCGCGAAAACGTGCGTTACATCGTGTTGGACGAGAAGCCACATGCCACAAAGTGTAGCCCATAATAAAACCACAGTGCACCTTCATTGCACTCTTCTCTTTGTTTATTTTCGCTCTTCTCTTCCTTCTTTTGTGGAAGTACGAAGCTGAACGCTGAAGGCGACACGTTCATCCGCCGCTGACAGACGGGACGTTGAATAGGCACTTATGGACGTCTATGAAGCAGTCATGCAATCGCAGTGATCGCCAGCGCAACAGCCAAACGCATGAATGGAGTGCCCCACCGACACACGACTCGGACGAACCAGAACGAAAACTCCAATCAGCTACAATGTACCATCCGATATATGTACACTATGTACTATAACTACATGTACGCCCATGTATTTATGTAAAACTATGTTCATTACTCTTTGCTATCTTCACGGTAGCCTAAAATAATTTTTGGTATCAATTCTCAGTTTTTTTTTAAGAAAAAGTACGCAGAAGATCGGTTAAATAGTTTATTAATTGAAGACCTCCTTGTTGTATTCAGAGATTTGAGGACACTATTATTAATGATTCTGCCACGAGAAGTAAACTGATAAACTGATCTAAGCAATAAATTGCCTGATATTGCGAACTTCCGTTTATGCATGAGTGTGTCACTGCCTCAGAAGCAAAAATAATATTCTTAAGGTTCTTTCTTCCCCACCCTCTTAGAACTTTTGAACGAGATTAATAATGTGCAGCGCATATCCGTTTCAACATAAGATTTGCTCTATCTTCTGCGCTATTTAAAATATTCCTAAACGCTCAGCAAATACATAAAAGTATGTGCCTTTGAGTATGACGACACACAGAGCGTTTATACTCGTATATGGAAAACAATCTGTAAATAGGAGATGGCGCGGACTCCATTGGCCATCTGCTTGTTTCTAATCGTGTGGGCCTGCTTCGCTTCTGTCAATCACATGTAAATTATCGAAAGATTAATCGTATGTATCGGAAACTTGTTTGATGTTTTATCGCCTCAGTCACACTGTACTGGAATGTAGGTGTTCAAGCTGAAAAAATAACAGCACCAAATACATACGCACCCGCGACCAGATCGTCCAAACGCCTGCCCTCTCTATTGAGAATTTTCTGTCGCCCATTTTATTGTAGCAAAGTGCGAGCGGCGCCGCTCGCTTTCGCTGTCATCCGTTTGCCCTAAAAGTGGAGCATAAAGACACACACATATGTATACATATGTACATGCCTGGTTCGTTGTTTTGTGGATGACTCCATTGAACACATACACCACTTAACATTTTGAGATCGAGAAAGCCCGCATCCATGCAGCTCAATGGGCACATTTTCAACAAATGCTTTCTACGCTTGGTCTTGCCATGGTATTGGCTCAACCATGCAGCTTTAGGTGCGGTTGTGGCTTCTGTTTGTCTCTCGTCTTTGTGTGTGCACCAGCACTTTGCTCGATTGATGATTCGACATTCTCGAAGACATTTTCGGTCAGAACTCTCAGGTAATAATTTTCTAAACGAATCCCACCACATCTACAGGCCTGTACGCCGCGGCGGTGTTGTTGCGGGATGTTGTTACGGGAATTGATGCGCGAGATAAGAAAGGAGAATAGGCGTACAACGAAGATGTTGGAAGCGCAAAGTGCAACTGTTTGAAGATGAGTGGCGCGTTGGTCGGATTTTATCTTGAAGCGTGTCGGAGGCGCCTGCTAAAGTATTTTGTCAATAATTTGTCACCGTTGTGTCATCGCAGCAATGTTGTGTGTCATGTCGCCATTAAGATTCCACCTTGTCGATAAGCGGAGTGACAAAACAATTAAAAGTCATCATCCCTTGTGCTCGACACAATCACGAGCAGCTCATCGACGCAGAACAAATGCAGCAGCCAACACTCAGCAATTATTGTTGTTTTTTTCATGAACAAACTTTAAAATATAATAACTGCAGCAATTATTAGAGAAGACCAACGGAGAATGGTCAAACTTTTCAGTTTTGATTTTATTTATTTCTTATCTCATTTCACATGATTCTTTGCCGCAAATTGATTAATTATGGCTTTCGAGTTTTTATATTAGTAAGTGGAAATTTATGTGCAATAATTAGGCATAAACCACTGCAGGCAAATTATTGCATCAATCACATAGAAGCGCGAAAGACGCATTTGTCAATGGCCCTAGAAGGTTCCCAGGGAATCTGAGTTAAGGGCCGTTTATCGCGTTTTTTATAACTTTTTGTTTTTGTGTTATAAGCGCATATAAGTGTTAATATATGCATATAGTATATGTGTAGTGGTATTGACGAACGTCTAGCTAAGCACAGAAAGGGCCTTTAGGGCACTCACATATGGAGCGCAGAGCAAAGAAATTTGAAAGTCGAAAGGCGGCCAACTCATTCACCAGTTTACTTCACATGATTAAAAATTTCATACCTAAACGATTAAAGGGCATTTGGAAAAGTTTTGGGCAGATCAGCCCATAAAGCGAAAAACTGATTTGTAATAATCATCAGTCATTATGTGCGCTATTCAAGCCGGCATCAGCACAACAGGGACTTTACAGCAGCAACTGCGCCCGGCCCTGCGCCGCGCATAACCAAATTTCGATCAACGAACTTGACGAGTTACAGTTGTGCGTACGAACATACATATTTACACGCTCTTAGTTTTTTCCTCGCTTTGTGCCTAGTAAGTAGTCTCCTTTCATTTGCTGTGCGTTGCCACATTCGGTTAACGCCTATTTCACTCTACCTTAATTAACTTGGCTGGAATCGAATCGAACTATGCTGTGTGCTGTGCCAACTACAAGCTGGAGGGGGGCGTGGATAAAATGGCTGTGGCTGCGTGGCTGCGTGGCGGCGCGCTGTGACGCTCACTTTGACTCTACATATTGTCATTACATTTAATGCTTCGCTTCAACAATTACAAATAACTCAAAATTCGAGCCACGCCGGCAGCTTCGCTTGTTCATGGCTAGATACATACGCGCAGATAAGGGGCAATTGCGCGACACGACTGGCCATCGCCAGATTCAAATCCACAAGCGAGTAAATGGGCAAAGAAGCAGCGAGCCTACCGACCAATAAACAACAACAAATCACCAGCGACGCCCCACTCCTAATGGCATTTCAACATTAATTTCACTTGAGTACCGTCCGAAAAGTTCCCATAACTCAAAATCATTGGAAACTATTTATTGTGATTACTTCTTGTCATTCCTCTGCTGATGCGATCAATCAAGTCACTTTCAAGATTGCTCTTTGAGTTCATCCGCGCTAACTCCGCAAGATCAAAGCGACTTATTTGGGCCTCGCTGCTACACGCATACATACATACGCGTGTATGTGTGTACATACGGGGAATAGATACCCATCACGCTGCCACGGCCCAACACTTCCACTACGTACTTGTTCCTTGCCACTTAGTTACTTAGTTGCTGCTGCAGCTATGTTGTTGCTGTTGTGTTACCGTTGCTATTGTCATTATAGCTGCAATTACTCGTTCTTCGTCACTTCGTGCTTGCGTAAAGTTCTATTTAACTTGCAACTGGTTACTGTTTGCTGGTGCAACCGATCTGCGTTCACCAGGTTTTTTAAATAAATTATTGATTTTACGGGGTGTTTGAGCTCGGACGTGGAGCGGTAATTAAATGCGATCAAAGACGCTGCCAATTTATTTAGTTGCTTAGTGCCGCTTTGTGCTTGGGAAATTTTTAATGACGAAGTTAAAGCAGCCTTCTCCCATCGCTTGCGGAAGCAAGAGAAACAACTGCAATGCTGAACTTTCCACACTTTTTCCCAAAATGGCCAAATCTTTGGTGTATACGACATAGCGCAACGGTAAATATCTGACAATCAGTAAACAAGTGGAAGCTTTCCGCGCATTGAAGCTTACTAATGTCGTCAATGAAATTTTGGATTAGATTTGACCAACAAATCCTTGAGCTCCTCTGTTGTAACAAATAATGAAACACACAAAGCTCATCCTGATCACTCGTGTTATCCCGTCCATCACAACATCTGAATTGCAGGGATGTGGTCATGTTCATGAGCACCAAGCATTCAGACAAGTGCAGCTGCCGCATTGTGTGATCCAACTCCTTCTTCTTCCTTTCTGGTGCAAATTTACCTTATAATCCCAAGGTTCCAAGGCACTTTGTAACGATGTACTTGCTTTGGAGTTACTGGTATGTTTGTCATAATACAAATTTTTAGCTTTTGTTTATCCCGAAATTAATTATATGTACAGGGTCTACCAACAAGAAGATCGTGATGTTAAATGAAACAAAACACTCAAATTTGGTGGGAATTAGTTCATTTTTTCTTTTTTTCCATTTTACTGGGTTATTTCTCGAAATTATAGTCCAAAATTTTAATGCACTGTGTCCATGTTTAAACGTGAAACTTGAGGCACCGCAACGTCTTGTGGAAAATAGAGATCGTCCGCGTTGATTTCCTCAAATTCCAGGAAAATAGTCGGTTTGCCTGACAAACAGTGACTTTTTGGAGATACAATTGCGTTTTCTAAACCAAACTGCGGTTTGACTTACCACAATATTTTGCTTGTTGACGCAGCCGCTAAGCCATAATTGGGTCTTATCTATGAATTTGATTATTCGATTAACGCCTTTTTTCGAGAACGTGAGTTTGAGTAATGATCTCGGACAGTTTTCAAGCATTGTACCAAAGTGAAACGTGACATTACATAACACACTGACAAAATTTGCACAAATTCGTACAAAAACGCCACGAGCTGTCGGAATCATATTATACCTATTGGTAGACGCTGTACATATACATACATATACACAGCTGGTGTCTTCGTATGACTTCTACGCCCTTATTGTACAGCGCCACGTCGACTGCAGCGAGTGTCTTTCAAAATCTGTACGGCCTCCGCCCGATCCTTGCTCATTACTTCGCATCTCTTATCGGCAGCAGAAAGCGTCGCCGATGGCATCGCAAGTAACAGCCGGCGACTGTGAATGCTATTAATTTACGCAATTGACATTTTTTGTTGTTGGCTACAACAAACATGAAGACATCTTTCACAGTGTGATACAAATGCACTTAACGGGGGTGTGAACAAATGCCGCAAAATGCATGCCACTTTTCGGCGCTGAAAAGCTCAGTGTACTCCCAGGCATTCGATTATTTACAGCCATAGGCGATATTTATAGATCAGGCCTTAGTATCGCGCAGCCATAACGCACCATAGCACAATATTCTCCGCCGGAATATGTCCCGTGCATAAAACGTGTGAAAATCACACCATGGCCGGGTCGCAATAGCTCCTTTCTGATCTTGAGCTCGCATGTGGACACTATGACTGCGACGGCAACTCCCGCCGAGTTGTTGACTGCTCGGTGCTGTGATTTGCAAACGTTGCAAGTGCTCCTTCGATCAGCGCCGAATTCACAGCTTGACAATAAAAATAATTTAGTGCAATGTAAAAATTTTATAACATTATAAAGTGGCATATTACACAACGCAATGGTCAGCAGGATTACATAGTCATTTATGCGACCACTGCACTGCCCTTTGGCGTAATCGAAACACAATGAACTTCACCGGTAACCGGTAAGTTGGGAAGAAGTCGCGATTGACTTTAGTCAACAGCAATCGTGCTCCCAAAGTCCCATCCGTTCTTGGCTCCAAGCCATTCATTCAAAAAAAAAAACAGAAGGAGACATTGATTTCCCGCGAAAAAATTGGATCGCACATTTCAGGCGGCGAACGATCGCGGTATGTATTAATTTTTCTATCAAAGTGTCAAAATGAAAGACGTTTTCAGAAACAAATCTAATTCCGTGCGAATAAAATGACGAACACCAACAAAAGTATATACAATACCAGCACAGGCCGCACGATCAAAGCACTCGCTTGCTGATAATAGTTGTTGTGCGCGCACTGAAGGGGCAGGAAGCTCTCTTATGGAGTGTCAGTGTGAGCGGTGTTTCTTTTTTGAAATGACGCCAATGTTTTGCCGCGCCGATCACTTGCGATGCTCTTGATTGTGCGCGATTGTTGTTATTGCGCACACTGGAGACAACCTGCTGCGCTGTATGCTTCACAGGCACTTTTTTAGAAACAAAAGCCCGTATGCCTGCACACGGCCACACACACACACTTGCACACCGCCGATGGCAAGGCGTGAAAGGAATGAAGGGAGTGCGAGGCCGCAGTGACGTTTAACCAAAAGCTTTTGGGCAAGACCGATCGCCTCATGGGCCATGTGTTCCACATCATTCGCACACGCTGATGGCATTGTATGCGGCATTAATGATAATCACATACTTTGTGTACACACTAGGTCTCGGAAAGTGCGATGAGACGGAATTGGTCTATTCGTTTGTTATTTTGTCCGTTGGGTCGTTTATATCTCCTTGGCGCTACTTTAATTTGCAACGTTCTCGTGGTAGCGGTAATAAATTCGGAGGCAAATTTCTGAGGAGCATTGGATAGGTGGTGGAGCGCAACTATATTTCCTGCATTACAATTCACCTAACGGTTATTTGTAGCACCTTTTGGTGGTGGTGAACTGAAATGAATCTAAAATGTGCACATTTTCATGCCAAAATTGTTTAGCAAAACAGGCCTTGAGCATTGGTATCAGTCACCAGTCACCACGACACCACTTCAAACGATCTCTTGCCGCAATGGAATAGAGTTCAGACATAATGATCATTCGCCTAATAGGTCTTAGGTATACTCGCGCCGCGCCCAACGCCATAATTTAACAATTTTATACCAAACAAACCCATTTCAGAATATTTTTATTGAAACTTTTTGACTTCGTTTCTGTTTTCACAAGTGAGTGAATTGACGAAATAATTTATAATAAACAATCATCACTTCCACTGCCGCGTGATCAGGTAATTGTGTATGTCTATTAAAATAGCGACTTAGCAGCGTACCGACATTTGCGTCCAGGCCGAGGGCAGCGGGGCTTCTGCAGACACCGTTCCTTTTCATCACACGCACTATTGCGTCAGCCAAATACATTCGACGTTCGGTCGAACTCCCAGCACCAGTCCCTGCGCCATTAGCACCACTTTCGGGCCACAAGTAAATGAAGTAGTGTTGGCAAATCGACTGATTCTTGCAGCATAACAACAACACACCGTCGATTCCACATTAAGCAAATAATGATTATTGGTTGGAACAAATAGCAGAGAGCGCAGTAATTTCATCTGTTAATTGCAGAAGAGTACTTACAGATATGAGCTGTCAGTGATGATCAATGATAAAATCATTTGAGATATGCGCGACCGCGCAGCTTGGCATCAACTCTGCTCCAGCAATGTACGCAATAGCTCGGCAACATACGAGTATCTTCGCTGCCAAAGAATGGGAAACCTGCTCATTCCCTTAGCACTCACCTGTGTATGGGTGGATACCAGCGGCGCGGCCGGGAAAACTACCTGATATTTTTCTAAACAAATCGTAAAGCAAACAAACTGCCAAATCGTAAAACTAATCTCACCAACATTAACACCAAAAAAAACAGAAAAACAACAACCAGAAATAGAAAAATAAATAAAAGGAGGCAATAGCAAAAGAACAACATTCATATTCACAGTTTCACCAGAATTTATTGTTTTGTCTAATATAAAATGGAAGATTTGCTGCTGACAGTCACTAAGAGCGCGCCGCTAAACAAGATATAAACTTTTTACTTTTATCTCAGGATGGCCAAAACAAGTCCAAGTCCCAAAGGTTTTGCCTCCACCCACCGTTTGTATAAGTTATTGCGTTAGTATTGGTCTTCGGACATTTACGCAATCACAATTTGATGTTGTTGGCACTTTTCTTTGAGATTCTTCCACACTTCAGAAGTTGCCAAACTTTTCCGACTGATTCGCACACACACATGCACTTGTAGACATTAAAAGCGACGCAAATTTTTGGAACTTGCCGTGCGGACTCACTTGGCCTATAACTAAACAAAAAGTCACACACAGGACTGATGCTGAGGTAAATAGCCCCTAGGGGCGCTCTTTAGCCGATAATGCGGATATTTTTAGACAATTATGGCGATTTCCACTGCAACGGGCTCCCGTTTTTGATGGTTTTATTAGAGGAATTTCTTAGTTTCCTTTTTTAATTTCGAAATTAACGCAGTCGTTACAAAAACGGTTTTCTACACAACCCTCATAGGTGTACATATGTATTGCATAGTTGGCAGTCGCGCACCGACGAGGTCGACAACAGACAGTCAACAGCCGACAATAGATAGCGTCAGTTTTGAGCTTAACACCTTCGTAATTTTTATTTCTTCTTTGAGTAAACATTTCATTTAGAAAAAACAGTCGAAAAAAGACAGGCCAACACCTAAACGGATAGAATGCTGTAAACAAATTATTTTCGGAACAATTCTGTGGTACTTGGAAGTTGAGTTCCTATATTGGTTCGTACTAATATCAGCGCAAGCTTTTCTGTTTATTACCAAAGGCATTCGCGGTGATGAGGTGATAATGGCACGACGCTATTTTAATGACTACATCTAAAAAGCTCGAAAAGTCTACAAAATATTCGTGCACGTATACATATGTATGTGTGTATGTATGTATCTTGTCCAGCCGTAAGTTTTGTTACAAGTTCAGGCCCTTTTAAAAGTGAAACTAAATGGTAATACAGTTTTTTATTTAATAATTCATATATTAAACGAGATATGTACATATTTCATCCGAAATGGACATCCTTTGCCTTAACACAAGCCATGAAAACATTCAGCCATATTCTCCGATTCTGAGCACAACCCGTAGTCCGATGGCTGTACTTCCAGACGGCCCATCATCTGCTGCTATGAAGCCAAGAATGTTGGCTTTCAGACACTACTGGGTCCCCAATAGTACTAGGACATAGTTCATTAGAGCCCCAAAAGATTGCAAACATCATTTTTTAAAGGTGGTTGGACTAGAAACATCTATTTAGCACTTTGCTCAGGATTCAGATGAAAGTATGTTAGGCAATATTTCTCAGGATGTCAATTTAATAGTAACCTGCAAATCCTATGTATATGCGCTTGTGATTAAGTTGCGACTTAATGCTGTTTGCCTTACTTCACAAATGCATAGTTGTTTTTGTTAAATCTCTCATCATGTTTTATAGCTCACACTCGGCGACTGATTGGACGATTTTTTAGTTCAAAAACTAATTTTCAACAGAACAACAAAATAAATTAGTAAATGGAATCACGGAATCACTTCAGACCTCCAGCCTCGGTAAGACCAATCAGTTAGCCAGCAATCAGCCAACTCCTGTGTCCACACATACAAACGGCCGCGCGCTTTGAAGTGCTGACTTTGGGATATGCTTTTATTTTGGTTAAAAATCCATTAAAATCAGTGGCGATTCCTCTTATTTGCCCTTTCAGTCGTCTACGCATAGCGAAAACGCACACATACTTACGAGTATGTACATATGTGAAAAAACGAGGCAATTAGAATGAAGAAGCAAACGACAAATGGCCGAGATTGAAGTCGTTTTATGGCTCTCGCTATTGCACTGACCCGGCGAAGAGTGCGACACAGAGCGGCGTAACTCGAGTGACTTAATGAATTTCGATTTGGTGTGCGTGGAACCGGACGTCAACAACAAAACCAACAACAGTACAAGAAACGGCAATTGCATTGCCAGCAACATGGACAATGGAAACGAAAAGCGAAAACGCAGGGACAATGGCAGCAAAATCAGTAAGGGTCTGCAGTGGGTGTTACCCTTGCGGCTATAAAAGCAGTCGTCGAGTGGTCAAAATACGACAACGACATTCCAGACTAAAAGGGGTGGACACCGAAAGCACATACGCGCTTATACATACAATAACACACACGCACACTTCTCAGAGGACTTTGAAGCCAAGTTCCCCAATGTCTGTGCATGTGCGTGTGTGCAAGTAAATCTTGAAGACATCAGAGAAAAAATCTGAGAGTCGGTTCCAAACAACACACAACGTCAAATTCGCACATCTTTCTTTAATGAATTGCAATTTTAAGCTGCCAATGACCAAAGCCGGAGATTTAGATGTGCACTACAGTAGCAGCTTCTAAATTAGAACTCGCAGAATTTTTAATCTTTTTTAAAGTGTTGAATGCAGCTACATATTTGATGGCCAGATCTAGTTGTATCCAAGATCAAAGTGCTGTAAAAGGAGCAATTCATCTATGCATTCACACGACACGAGTAGGAACTCTTAAAATCAATTCTTCACGTACGAAATCACAAATGGCTTAAGGCAAAAATTTACTTTGCGTCTATTTCTAGTTAAAGAAATGTCTAGAAATTAGTTAAATCTGAGCTAAAATGGTTGCAATTTGTTAGCCTTCACTGTGCTCTGATTCGTATATCAGCTTTTGCTTTGTCCCAACAAGAGCTTTGTTTCACCAAGATTCCTTCATGATAATCAAGCACAGGTTCATTTCGAAGGCGGCTACACATTTGAGGATCCATGGACATCACATTCTGCCTTACTCACAGATGACGACACTCAAATTACACTTAACCCGCAAAGGGCGTAAGCGATATCGACTTGCCATTTTCGGCAGACCACAAGGTGGCCAGATTGCGAGCCATCCAACTATAATTTGCTGCCTCTGCACTGAGTGGTGCCGTGTTGCAGATTGTTGTTAGCAGCACAATTGGTCTGCAGGTCTGCTGGTCAGCTTAGCGGGCATAATGCACCATAGCCAGTAATAATTCAGTCATATTGATTCGTTGTGCAGCATTCAACTCAACTTTGCGACGCCTCGTCCTTTATGACAAAAATCAGCGAAAACGGTGACTCGCGTTTTGGCGTAGCCACTGCTAGAAGCTGAATATTCACAATGAGCAATGGCTTTATGAGCAGTTCTTATTCTTGTTACTTGCGCCTCTGCCATTCAAGGCACTTCACAACGACAGCCGCAGTGAGGCTACCACGGGCCATATATGTATGTATGTATGTAACCCCGCAAATATACTAGCTGTGGCGCTGAACAATGATGGCGATTATTATGGAGGCGGGAGGGGAAGTTGGTGTCGTGATTTTGATGAGACATCAGCTTGTGTTTGTCGCCGTTGCGCGTCAACAGGCAGCAACAACGACAACGGCCAAGGCTGCGGCATCAGCAGCAAACGCCCGAATGGCAGTTGCACACACACGCACACACGCACGTAATTTGTAGCAATTTAAACATTCAAACGCAGCTTAGGTCATCGCAGTAGGAACTACGAAATTCTGTGAAAATTGCAGAAATCGGAACCACATATCACCGGCGTGCAACAGCGCACATCCCAACGGATCGCAAACATCACAACGGAATAGACACAGTGCCGAGTCTCAACCGCTGACATCGTTACTGAGCCCACGAACCAGCTCGTGCAACGCATAACTCCTGCCCCACGGTGTATAATTAAGATAGTCAGTCGCCGTGAAACCAATTTTCTGTCCTTTTAAAAAGGCTCCAGGCACGGCAAGCTTTTTTCTCACATCGACAGCACCGGCATACAGCCGCGATGTGTGTATTGGAAATTATATAATAACACGTATCTAGGTGCATACCCGTAATCATGTGATTGCAAGCGTCGCAAAGGCTAAACACTTAACGTTCTTGCACACACACCGCTTTTTATGTGGCAATACATCCATTGGCTAGAAATAGCTTATGAAATTTGCCTTTGGTGTCCATCTGAAAATAATCTTGCCTTATTAAAGATGACATCAATGCAGAAAGTTGTTATGAAAACATAAAATTCAAATTGACAATAAATTTATCGCAACGAAGGATCCTACGATGGACCTTTCAAAATTGCGATAAATTTGAATTTTCTAGCTAGAAACAATAATATACCTCTACGTTTAAATATACTCGTACATACATAGGTATATTTAAAAGCGGGCCACTTGTAGGATTGCAACATTAGTGTGTACCTGTCCCTAAGAAATAACTTATGGAACCACTCGGAGTTCTAACTTCAAGGTTTCGAGCTGTAGTTGATGTAGTTTTACACATTTCTTCTAAACTTAAACCAAATAAAGACCAATGTTAAAATATCTCCATATTAAGGCAACAGAGGCAACATAGATTGGTTCAGGCTTGTGTCTTTTCTGGATATTCTTGGAACCAATGAGATTTTTGACAAAAAGATGTCACGTTTTGTAGTTATATATGTATGTATATACACATGAATGCATATAATTTCTATATGCACTTACATTTGGTGCCTGCCGATCTTCTCTTACAACTAGGAGAAGCTTTTTCATGGCAGAAATAAGGGCTTTCTAAGAAAAAGTTTCCTATGTTGATCACAAGCTCAGTACAAACCAAGTTATATTACCTATAAATTCACAAATTCAAATCTTAGTGACTGCCGCAGACGTCATCCACTCTTGAACAATTCCGTCATTGGGAGTAAATGCTCATGGAATACGTGTAGTCGTTAAAGTCAGATCCCCGCAGAACTAATACGGCTGGCGGTGAATAACACCAAAAGCTCCGTCAGGAACGGGAAGGACCTCTCCGAGCCGTTCGATACAACACGAGGTTTTAGACAAGGCGACACCCTTTCGTGTACCTTCCTCAACCTACTTTTGGAGAAAATAATGCGAGCTGCAGATCTAAACAGGGAAGGTACCTTCTTCTATAAGAGTGGACAGCTGCTGGCATACGCCGATGATATTGATATCGTTGGCCTCAACACCCGCGCCGCTAGTTCCGCTTTCTCCACAATGGATAAGTGAGCGGACACAGTACCCGTCGGGAGAAGCGCTGTTGTTAACTCGGCTATAATCGAGTAAGCAGTTTTTACGGCAGTAAAGAAGAAAGTCAGATTCTAAAATTCTTAGCTCCGTGTACTTCGTACTGGCTATCGGGGGGTGAATATTAATACCATTTATTGAAACTCCCCAGTATCTTGTCTTGTCAGTTTGATTCCCCCTACACACGCTCGAGTATATCTCCATTCTTACCACTGTTACGTAAGCTTCATATACTACTTCTTCTCATTCATCAGTCGAAATTCATTCATGGTTTCCACTAAACAAATCTCGAGTTACAGCGACTGTAGCGGTAGTGGAATTAACTAACGGCAAGGACATCAGTAAGGGGATAGTACCTACCTACTTCGCGCCAGCTTATCACTCGACAATGAGAACTGGACCGTCGTTTAGACGGCAAACAATACCCAAAAAACAAATTTTCGATTTTACGCCATAAATTATGGGGCCGCTTGAAGCCATCCGATCCGTTCTGGTTGTTTCTTAAAATCCACCGTGAGATGTATTAAAGCTCTTCAATATTTTGGTTAGCGAGCACATTTGCTTTTGTGTTGTTGCTGTTGTCATCATTCTTTATTTCGCCTCATTCTGGTCATTGGTTTTTGTGTGTGGTGAATTGTGATTTTTGGGCGCTTCTTTCCGTTTTTCATAAATTTAAATTATTAATTTTTTTGTGTGCCCCTCAGCCCAGTATATATGTATATTAGAAGCGCAGCAGCCAAGAGCACAGACTATGGCGGCAGTGGCGACGATGATTGTGTCGTTTTGGTGTCCAGCCTGGCTGCCCCCCGCCGTTCCTTCGACGTCCACAAGTCTGCTGGGCGGTTTGTCTTTCTTCTGGCCCATAAAAAATGTATCTGCGCACAATATATGTATATGTATATGTATATGTGTATGTATATGTATAATAAGTAAGTATGTTAATACACACATTCGTGTTAGTCATTGTTCCTCCTAACTCCGGCTCGTCTTGTCTTTTAGGCAGCATAATTTGGGATTTATTATTAGTATTTGTGGTTGGTGTTGGTGTTGGTGTTGTTTTGATCTGCTGTAGTTCGATAGAGCGGCTGGATGTGAAAACAAAAACACGATGAATACGCATTTGAAACGGAAATTGGAAATTTAAAATCGATTTTTTCTCCACTTTTTCGTAATTTGTCTTTTTAGGGCTGGTTTATTAGATTTGGCCGTTTGGTAGCCCCAGTTGCAGACTTGAAGTTGATGAAAATTATGTAGTAATTTTAGAGGACAAAGGCGGACACATCCAACAAAAAAGTAAATTGGTATTTTAGACGGTGAATTTGCATTTCAAGTGGATTCTAATTGTGTCTTAATTTTTGGTTAGCCTCAGGTTTCCGTATATATTATAAATTACATACACATGAGCTCTTATATATTCACGCATCTCTAATTATCCCCTGTCTCTTTAGTTGGCATCATTTCCTCTGCCGTTATAATCCCTCCACGATTTCGTGTTCATAATTATGGTCTCCAAACTAAAGGTATTTCCAAAATAGTCCAGTTCATTGTTATTTTAAGGTTGTCAGAACTGCGGACTACTGTCATTTTTAATGAATGCAGCAAACTGTTCTCGGCGTTTTAATTCGTGTTTTATATGTTAACATATTCTTATTTATTTTTGTTTTTGAATGATCGTCTTCGAGAAATTGTTAAAGCTTTCATTCTATGCCGCTGTATCTCTTTGTTTTCGTCGGACTTCAAAAGGAGGTGGATAGATGGAGAGATAAAGATTGTTGAGGTTTTGCACTGCGGCCTATGGTATATTATGCCTGCACCTTTGTCACATATGGTCACAAAGGCCGAACAAGAGCTAGTTGTGCGAGTGTTTCCTTAGTGTTGTGTTGTTGTCGACTGATAGCCGCATTTGGCGGGTAATTACTAGACCCCTCAGAATAGCGAGAATCTCACCGAAATGACACGCCTGGCTCATCTAATGACACTAAAACTTCACAACTTCATTAGTGCAACTCAGTCGTGAGGCAGCGGATGTATTAAAGCTGCAATTTGCTGCAAGTGCAAATACAACTTGCCACGCATCAATGCAACATGTAGCAGTATAACCGAGAGGCTGGCAGCCAATTATTCCAGCACATAAAAAGCACGCACTTGTTGGTTGCATAAACCACGACGATTCTGGAAGCGCAGATATTAGTGGTGCGTTGCCGCAGCCATTGACGGTGACGGTGACAAACATCGATTCTATCTAGCTTGCAACGCGTTGCTGCAGCACAACCAGACCAACAATAGCAATAACTGTAATGAGTAATAAATCAACTAAAAAGTGTGAGCAACACACACAAGCTTGCAACAGCATAAATAAGTGTAAAAAACGCTGCATATGGCATATGGCATGTGGCAAGTCGCAAGTGTTTTGTTTAGGGTGTTTAGGAAGCGATGCAGTTTAGGAGTAATCTGCGAGCGGGCGGGCAGCAACTAGCAGCCAAACTTGCAACCGGCGGCACTTAACACCCAAATCGCGAATCAGGGAGTAGGAGTAACGGCAGCCACAGCAATAATAACAGTCGTGTTAGCGCGACAGCCGAATGAGCTCGTAAAATAATTGAAGCGTTTACAACAACAGCAATGCGGAGTTCTTGAACATTATGCGCTCTGCAACACGCTACATGCAACATGCGATGCAATATTGGTGCCTCTGAGCAAAAACTCACTTCTCGGAAGACTGGGGGGCCGCACGAAGGCGAGTGGGTGAATGGGCGAGCGCCCCAACCGAGTGGCCAATGACTTTTGCTGTTAAGTTTGTTATGTTGCACCGCGCGGTGCATGTTTTCGTTGATGCAACATAATAAAATAATTAAAACAACATCTTAAACAACAGCCATTTCCAAAACAGCATCAACGGTATACGATGCTGCATGCCCCTCCGCCTCACAGCATTGACGGACATAAAAATGTTGCTGTTGCTGCTGTTGCTCCTGCCGCCGCAGTTATTATTGCCTGTGTAGCGGTGTCGCGGTTGATGAGATTTGTAAAACGTGTACAATCGACGAAGAGGAACCACCAACAGCTGAGCAGAAAGTGAAGCAACCGTCAAAACCGAAGCAACGAATCAACATTTCACCATAGCAGCATCACAGCAACGAATTCTTGACTAATCATAAAATTTTCCATTTTATGTATTCTTATGCATTGAGAAAATAAACATTTTGCAGGAAGTAAGTGTGGATGCATGAGAGCAGCGCTGTTTGCCTAGCATTAATGCGTTGGCACCCTGTGTTGCCCGCTTTTGTAGCGCCCTCAGGTGGCATATAGGCGTCCTAATCCCAACAGACCAATGCAAGTGCAACACTTGGCGAAAACAACCACACAAACGCATACATGAATCACTGCTCTATGTATGTGTGTGTCTCCGTATGTACGAGTGTCACTTGTATACTTCCCTCCCGCCGACACGGGACCAGCCACAACGCGTCACTTGCTCCTCTGAAATGACGAAATAAAAAAAAGCAGAAGACGACACATTGAAATACCAACGAAATTGGTTTATCGAAATGAACGCGCGCACAAATTAATTCATTTAAAGTGCTTTAATCTGATAAATGTTCAATTGACGCATGCCAATCCGTCCATGCCCCACAACGTGATCCTCCATTACACACACATGCCTGGTAAATACAATGCACGGCAGTTCCGAAATACTCATTTTTTATCTCGACCGGCACTGCGGCTCTTAACTCGAGACGCGCCGCTCGCAACAGTAATTTAAATGTCTTTTCATAAATATTCATTCCCCAAACGTTTCGACTGCTTCTGTGTACAGTAAATGCGTTCAAGTGTCTCCTTTGTGCGAGCTATTAGTGGAACAATTGAATTTTTTAATGCGAGACAAATGCTGAATTCAATTCAATTCAACTGATAAACCGTTATTGAGTGAATTTACTTAATCATTCTATAAAGTAAATCATCAAACCGCCCGCTACTGCGGAATTGACGAGCGGCAGCCTTGCTAGCATGTTGGTATACTCTGTAGCATTCAGACTAGAATTCCACCGATTCCAAGTTTTCAATCGATTTACGAGCTACGAGTATCATGACATGCCCCGATTAGCCCGATTTCGACGGCACGCCTGAGTTCCGTCCTTCTTTATAAACGTCGGCGACTGAGCGACCAATTTTCTATCGAAGGTAAGTTAGAAGTAGATCCTAACACATTTAGGACCTGGGAATGGGTAGGGTCTACAACCTTCTAAGAGTACGCAATAATTACAAAAACTGTAAGCTTTGTAAGGTAAAGAATTGAGAACATACGAGTACTGGCTCTTTATGCTTTTTAGTTGGTTTATCGATTTTGGGTTTCCTTTTTTATGTTTTTAAGCTTTCGTTGTCACTTCCCTACAGTAGCGAATATATGCACATATTTAACATTAGTTTAACACAAAATCATATTATAAAATAAAAAATGAGACTTGAGACATTTCATTTCTTTTTCGTATTCCTTTTTTATAGATTTTTTTATGCCATGCTTTCTTTGAGTACTTAAGTATTTGCTCTTATCTAATGCTTCTTGGAGTGCTTAATTAAGGAAAATTTTATGCGCGTATTCACTGAGGACGATCGCTGCCAGCTGCGCAATTACCGTCTCCAACACCGTCATCGTCGCCGCGATCAGAAACCATACACAACAGTGGCAGTGGCGACCAAGCGACCAATGTAAAGCGGTCGGTCAACAACTGTAACTGCAGTTGACCGCACTCGTTCACTTACAGCGTTGAGGGTATTTTCTCTTATTTTCTGACAATTAATTGCATATTCCGGTGCGCAATGACTGCCTCCGAAAAGATCCGCTAGATCTGCACATTACCGCGCATAGCACACCGCCCATGTACATACATCCCGCACAGACATGCATACATATGAAAACCAAGTCAGTCACTTGCAAGTACGGTATGATTTAATTCGCGCTCCTCATTCCTCAACCGCAGCCCTGCTTTGCGCTGGTTGCGCTCAAGCGCATAGCACAACGTCTCATAAGCCCATACTGATAAGTAAATCTAAGCGCACACGAACGAGCGCTTGCGCACGTGTATGTTTTTGCGCAGCTATTTGTATGTAAATATATGCGCCGCTCAGAAACACCACATACAGGGCAGCACTCACGGCACATAGTTATTAACAACGAAAAACCGTAATGAACGCTTGCGAGCGTGCGCACATTCATTCATCGACCATCGCCCCTCCCGATCCCGATCCCCACACCATCGCACCGACGTAAAAGCCAGCTGGTTATTGGGCAGCCAATGGTCATTGCACCGGTCGAGCTGCGCCGAACCAGCAACACACCGTCACTCCATTTGCCACTGGCAGCGCACATGTCGCTTCATGTGCTATATGTTGCCACAGACACAAAAAGCAACATTCTCCACAATTACCACAAAGTTAATAAGCGAAGAAGAAGCAAAATAATATAAATATATATGTATAACAATGAGGGAACAGTGGCTGGCACTTTCTTAGAAATAATATTAGAATTTAAGTTGAGCTCATTTGCGCACATATCGCGCGGCCTATTACTTAGAGGAGTGTGCACGTAAGTACGCAACCGTAACTTGCAGTTGTTGCATGTGGCGCTCGACGTAGAAGAAGAGAAAAGCGGATAATTAGAAATGCGTACACGACACGAGCGAACTTGCCAACTGGTCAAGCGGCACACCGCTTGGCAGCAGCTGACAATGCATGTTCTCTTGCTGCTACAATGACCAGTTACTCCGTCGCGGCGCAGACTGCAGTATATGGCAGAAAGTCGAAACGCTCCACACGCAGCTTTAACTTAATAGAGTCGCCCCAATAGAACTGATTTCGAATCAACCGTCAGCGGTAAGTGCAACAGCACGCATATGCGCTGGCGAGCGGGTGAGAGAGCGTACGGTGTGTGGACGGCAGTTATGCAGCTGCAACGCGCGATAATGAGGCGTCGCTTTTTGCGCCATTTAACTCGGAATTATTTTCACTGCAATCGCCTCTACAACTGCGCTTATTTATGGCCATTTCGCATTAACATGCCACAAGCCATCGCACGCCGCGTCCGTCGCGTCATAACGGTGCACCGATCTGCTTCATGTCATCTTGGCTATTCAAAAGACAGAAAAAAAGTACCGCATAATTTTCTAAAATATCTACCTATCTATTAATCTGTGTCTATAATGTTTTATATTCTCTTTCTAACTGTTGTTCCGATTAATCGTCACCGAACATAAGCAGTTGCCTTCCTCAACTAATATTCCTTAATGTTAGCTGTAATCCGTTTTAAGAAAAGAAAATATGATATTTTTAAATTATCTTATTCTGCAAAAATTATTATCTTGATAGTTTCATTAGACAAAAGTATGTAGTATATACATATGTGTTCGAAATAATAGCAGTGACTTGAAGAGCAAATGCATTGTCAGTCGAAAAATGGCGCAACATATTGTGGTCCGATAAAACAAAAATTGTTTTATTTGGTTCCCGAGGACGCCGACAGTATGTACGAAGGCCAGTAAACGCCAAAAAATATGTATGTTTCACGAACAGTAGAAGATGAAGGTGTCAAAATCAATGTATGGGAGTGCTTGTCTTGCTATGGTACAGGTCCGTTATTTTGGATTAAAGAAAACATGGATACCAAATTGTACATTGAAATAATGGAGTCGTTTATGCTACCACACGCTGAATGGAAATTGCCGTTGAAATGAGTCTATCAACAAAATCACGACCCCAAACATACCAGCAGGTTCGCAAAAAATTAGCTGGCTCAGTCACCGGGCCTCAATCCAATTGAAAATCTTTGGGCAGAGGTCAAATAAGCTGTAGGGAAAGAGAATTCGTCAAATACGAAGCAATTAATGACAATAATAATAACCCATAATAAAAATCAATTACACGGTTTTTTTGGCTTCATTTGAACTCTTGGGTATGCCACTGCTATTATTTCGAACACAGTTGTATGTCATACATTCCGCTTCACCACCTCTTTTAGTTTACTTTTATTTTTGGTTACAATTCGGAACTTTTTCCTTAAAAGATCCTTTGAACTGAATTTTAATTGTTTATATTTACTGTTAAAGTATTTTAATAACCGAAACCCAAATTATTTGTGTTTACACACACTTACAAGTTGTTTGCCGGCGCTCGGTCATTAGCCGTTATAAAGCATTGCCATTGGCTGTCATAACGCCGCCAATGGGAAGGCGGAGCGCGGCAAATGTCAACTTCGTCAAGTGAAGACTGTGTCACCATATTGTGGATAGAAAATGTCAACTAACCAATGACATTGCGACAAGATATGGAACAAGCCATCGAACACTTATAACTCAACGAGTGTCACTCACGATGAATGCAGGGCTAACACACACAACACAACACATACAACTGCTACCACTCCACCATCTGCCATGACAGCAGAAATTGTGATATGGGACAATGAACAGGAAGAATAATCGAATAGAATAGAAAAGAAAAGGAAGACTTAAACTCGAACAAATAGATATTTTTGTGTACACACTCAACTTATTGTCCCAGCGAAGTGAAGAATACTTGCTTAAGCACCGTCATATACATACATATATGTATACAATATACTTATTTATATGTATGTATAGGGAATGATCACATAATATGGTGTGTCACTAACAGCCCGAGGATTTCGACAAGGACGCAAGGACGGGAATCAAAAATGAAAACACTCCCATGGTATCCCTTACAGTTCGGCAGTTCACAGCTCGCATAAATGCGCAACTTGTGTGTTTTTTGCCCATGCCAGTTCCAATTCGTCTGATTTTCGCTACCTGAGTGCAATGCGAAAGTGCCTATGGAATTATTGGTGCTGTCAGTGGTTGCTGCGAAGCATCGCGAGGATAATAATGTGATATTTAAGTCAACACAATAGACGTGCGACCCATTTTCATTTGTACATACATATGTATATAGTACGTTATTGCAACTGAATGTGTGGCACAAATAGAATTTCACTTCATTTCAATGCAATATTTTTGTTAGGGCAGTTGCGATGTCGCTTAATGTGGGGGTTGATGATAATATTTGTGCGACTGATATTTGAAATGATATGTGCCTATGCCTGTGTTGATCCGGAGTGCATATACATACATGTAGGTATACAATGTGCTTATGTACATAATTACTTACATAATAAGAGCAGACAATAGAAAATGTACTTAACGCTTCCGCGGCCATCGGTGCTCACAATGTTGTCTTGCCTCGAACGAGGGTGAAGAACTTTAGACGCACACCAATAGGCCAACTGACATATCAGCCGCGGCGCGCCGTATGACACTGGAAGCGAGTGTTGTAGCGGTTTAGATGCAAAAGGAAGTGTAAAAAGGTGGCGGTTGGTGAATTATGAACGCGCTCGGCTTGTTAGCGGCTGCTAACAACAACAACAACACAACAATGCAGAACTGCATAGACACACATTCGCAGACGCTTCTAGACACTTGGGCAGATGTTTGAGATGCGAAGGCAAAGTACCGCTCACAGCATAGGATTATAATTGCGTTTATTGCTCTATTATTGAAGTTTATGTAATTATGAAATGCAGTTTTTAATCTTGTTCGGGGGTAGAGATTGCACAAATTCTTGAATGTTTGTGAACAAACTCGCAGACAATGCAGCCCCAGGCTAGCAACTCTCAGTTTAATGCATACAAACAAACGTACATACATACAAACGTACATAATGGCAATCTTCGTCAACCAATGGAAGAATTGTATAGTCTAAGCGGCTGCTCAATGACAGCGCAGCCATCAGCACTATCCCCGTCCCAAGTATATAGCCGTTACATTGCATCGAAGCATTTTGCTCCACACTCGGATCGATTTGCCAATTGTTGTTGTCACTTAACTGATTCAATGTCTGATGACCAGGTCAGACTAGAGCTCACCATTGCTGTAATAACAGCTGCGCACCATGATCCATGTATTTATTTATTTTAAAAGCCACTTCTCCGTAATACGTCGGTATTAATGTGTAATTGCTTCCATTTGCAGCGTTCAATTAGCGCCGAAAAGATTTGTCTCCAGCCACGCCCGAACGGCTTACAAACCCATCCATATGCAAATACAGTGTACAATGTTCATGCAATTTCACTTAGAAATTATTGGGTTGTTCACTACGTAACTTCCTTTTTTATTGTAATTTGTACATCATTGTTTATTGTGTAAAACATATATATTATAAAGACAATCACGTACATATATTATCTATTTTGATACAATACTTTTTGCCATCCTTTGGGCAGAAGATTGATTCCACGCTTATACCTGTTTTGAGAAGAATGTTCTTCTATTCCAAACATTTTCCAGATATTGGAAATCCGAAGGTGCCAAGTGCAAAGCCTATATATTCAAGCTTCAAAAGCTTTTGGATTTCCCGATGCTGCTTACTGATTCTTCAGACCCCATTCAAAACCTTGCCCTAGTAGTTCATGCCACTCACGAACAAACTAGAAAATAAAGAGCTGCAAAGAAATGTGTCCCATCCCAGATAGCATTGAGTTGATTGTATGGTGATTTACGTATCATTATTGATTGTTCTTGGTGATTGTTTTTTGATAAATTTGCCGTTTACAATAACAAAATGTACAAGTATCAAAAAACGCTCAACGAGTTGATTAAATATCAATTGTGTTGTTTCGTGATCCCGTTATGAGTATACAGTTAACCACATCAAAATATTTCTTTTTGTGACAAAATAATGCATGCATTCTCACTTCCATATAGTTCATCTCCAAAGCAACAGCTCTCTAGTGCGTGAAATAAATAAAATAAAACATAATTTTTAATCTTCTAGAAGTGGATTTTATTTCACACCACTAATTAACTGATTGACATCATGAGCTCTATAAATAATTATGGATATGAACCTAACAGCAGCCAAATAATATGTAAGTCCAAATAAAACACTTTAAATTTTCTTCATTTTTATTTAACTTTATGTTTTTCAGATCAAAATCTAGACAGCACAGACCAACAGTCTCTTAAAAATTTAATAGCGGAGTTGACGATGGAAGTGCGGGCTTTAAAGACAGAAGTGAAGGAGCTAAAGGAAGAAAACAAAATAAATTTGTTGAAGCTGACAGAGGAAGTTATTGCGGTCAAATTGGAAAACAGGGGAAAACCCTCAGAAAGTCAAAGCCCACAATTCGACCAACTACCATTTTACCATAAGAAGGATCTTGACGATTTCGAAGCACAGCTTTTACAAAAGCCAGAGTTGTTGGAGAAATTTGTATGTATAATGCTTGTTATGTCGCTTTTACCAGTTACAAATGTATAACAAAGAGTTATTTATAGAAACTATATATTAAGAAGACGGGGGGTGAAGCGTCAACCCCTTTTCTAAGAGCAGCAATCAGGCGTATTTTTTCAGACGAGTTGGCAATGTCTTTTTCGTGGAGGGGCACGGCAGATAAGCCAAGCGCGGAAAAATGTTTAGTTACAACAATAATAAAAAGTAATATTATTTTATATTGTATTAATTATTTTAACAATAACTACATTTCTTTCCTCTTTCTTTAGATATTTGTCATGAAATGTTTCAAGTGGACGAAAAAGCCGTTAGATCAACGCTACAAAAACATTTCGTTTATGCAAACGAAAGAGTAAAAAAACGCCGTCTACCTTTGTCTGAAATAAATGAATGTTTTGAGCTGTAAGGAAAAACATGTTAATGAATTAATTTAAAATATAAATAAATTTGAATTTAAAAATAAACCAAAAAATGAATATTGATTAATAAGATGACTGAAAACTGATTGGAAAAAACAATCGAAATTTATAATAAAATGACTGTAAATTGACTAAATATTGACTGAAAATTGACTAGAAATTCATTGAGAAATGACTGGAAAAAACAATCGAAATTTATAATAAAATGACTGGAAATTGACCCTGAAAATGACTCAATCAAAATCATTCAATTTTGTTCGACCATTTTCTCCCGAGGGAACAGTCAATTTACAATGAATATTGATATAGAAATTGACTGTTTTCTATCAAATTTTCTATTGAAAATGAGTGATTTTCCATTAAAAATTGATAGTAAATGCTGGCTGGGTCAGAGCTACCCTATCTTTAGTGGAGTATCGCAAGGCTCGATTTTAAGCCCGCTATTATGGAACCTGATTAACGACGGGATGTTAAGAATACCACAACCAAAAAATATGAAAACAATCGCATATGCAGATGACCTCATAGTGGTAACTGTAGGTAAACATCTGACTGCATAAATGGACTCACGACTCAAATTCAAGGAACGCTTGGAAAATACGAAATGTAAAGCAAATAAAATCTATGATGCTTTATCTAAATGCGTTCCAGCCAACGATGTTTAATAGCTAAGGTAATGAGTTCAGTTATACTGTATGTGGCAGCAACGGTGGCAAACTTCATGCAAAGGGCGGTGGACACACAGCAAACTAATAACGAAAACACATTTGTGGATAGGTCCACCAACATGGGGACTTAGATTTCCACCTTACCCAAATACTCAGTGAGCATGGTTGCTTCAGGAGCTTCCAATATCGTCATGACTTTAGTCCTCTAATTATGACAATATTGAGACATTTTCTCAAGAAGTAATACTTTGTCTAGTGGTCCCGTGGGAGAGACATGAGATGGGAGTAGGTTAGGTTTAGCGGTTTAAAGTCCCACACTCCGGCTTTCGACGTCTCCTCCTACTAAAAAAAGAAAAATATATATATGTATGTATATTTATATATATGGGATGATATATGTATGGTTGCGATGCCACTTTGGTGACACTGCGCAATCAAAGAAACGTGTTTTTCAACTTTTTGCTCATATGCGCCTGTAATTTCTACAGTAATTATATACTCGAACAAATATACATATGTATCTACGTAAATACGTATGTATGTATATGTAAGTAGTTCTTGATTGATTGCATAGTAATCAAAGCAGCGCACAGTTCTTGTGATCATGAGTTTTGCGTGTGAGAAAGTGAGTGTCGCAATATATACATATATGTATATGTGTATGTCTAGAATAAAAACTCATACATACATATGTATAAACACCTAAGTGTGTGCAATTAATGTAAATATTTGTATATGTGAGCTTACAGCGTTTTGAGCAGGCAATCGCTATTTCGAATCTTGTCACATATCCAAACATAGCAATAACAACTTGGAACCGGTTCATGAATTGTAAATAAAAGCTACCATCAATTAAATACAATTACTGTAAATGTCACTGTCTTTAGGACTCACATTATACACTAGCACAAAATAGCTTCGTACAGGTGAGCGCGATGCTCAAACAACTTAAATCAAATCGTCAAGGAACCACAATGACAGACCTGAATTTCAACCTCTAATTAGAGCGATTCTAATACATACATACATATGTTATTTGTGCATGTTGTGTGCATTTGTGTAAAGATGAAGCAAAAACTATTTTCAGAAGTGAATTCATACCGAATCAGTTACCGAAACGGCTAAGCTCCAGAGCTTTGCATACATTGACACATTGAAAAGAGTATTGAAACAATTATCACCCACATAAAAACTCGGGTTTTAGTTTAATGAACGAAGCCATTGATTATGTAACAAAAACTCATAAAAATTAATATTAGTAACAACAAAAACTAGTAGAACTGATCTGAAGACGAATATCATCAACTTGACTGCTGCTAATGCTGAGGAGAAAGGGTTCCATTGATAGCCAGAGACACTGTCAACGCAGTCGACACTGAAAAGCTGGAGAACGAGGCGTAGGGAAGGAAACGCGCACACAATTGATACACACACATACTCACACTCTATGTACGTACCTCTACACACAATTGCAAGGCATTTGCAACCATAACAGTGGATTGTGTAGCCAACTATTAGCAAAAGCGGCCGAACTTATATTCGCAACAATATCTGCGCCTGCAGTTGTAACCAACTACCAGCCACTGCAATCGCTGCGATGGGAAAACAGCAAATCAGTTGAAAAAACGGGCAAAGGCGCTGCACTTACACAAACAGTGAAGAGCCACATTCGCGCGAACACGTTTTTGCCAGCGCAGGCAACTGCAATTATGACTGAACACCGTTTGCACATGCGCAATCCGCAATTTGAGCAGCGCTGGCCAAGGCGGCGCAGCGATTTGCATTAAAATGATGCAACTTTTAATTGATTGCAGCTACCAGAGTTGTACCATTGTAATGCGGCCACAATTACCGCAAAACTTAGCGAAACATCAACGCCCTTTTTCGCGTCTCGCATGTCAACCAACGTCAACGCATGCCTGCGGATGGGCATGCTCGGGCATGCTTGGGCATTGCGTTGCGGAATACCGCCCAGAAACGCAGACGACATGTAGCACCGAGGCACGCATGTGAACCGCGGTGCAACGGCCACAGGTAATTATTGTCAAACAATGCGTTGCAAGTGCACAAATCTACGCATGTCGGGCGATGCAACACCAGGATAGCACCCGCGTACGTACGTTCGGCTCCCCGCCAACTATCTCGGAAATGCGCCAACGGCCGGTCGCAGTGAGCGCTTGATCGCGCAACGCGTCACCTTGCATGCAACAATTTGCAGCACTTGCCACTTGTCGCGCAACAGCGGCTCTGCTACATCACCGCCGGTCGGGTCATGGGGAGTTGAGCTGGTTAAGTGCTGATTATTGGCAAACTACACGCTCTGACATTCGAATAAAATTATCGCATTAAAAAGCGGCGCGATCGCCGCGTTGCGGGGGGCGTTGCAGTGGGCTTGCGTGCTGGCGAGTGTCATTTGCATAACAATGCTGGGGACCTTCGTGGCACTGAACATCGCGCTGGCGCAGCAACCTGCCTGTCCTCCGCCAGCTGCCAGTCTGCTATTAATTGTCAGCTAAACTCATCACGGCGTTAGCTTTGACGACGCACCCTGCTGATTGGCAAAGCCACCACGCTCCTTCGGTGAGTGTCACTAAACGCGGTGTGGACCAGCGGGTACGTTGCTGCGGAGCGGGTGACTGCAGTTGTAAGGTCGCTGCCAATGCGGTTATAAATAATTTATGTTTATTCGCTTTTGCCGCGTCACAGCTCTACACTTGCTGGGCTGAGAAATCTCCAACATTGACTCTAATTAACTCAGTGAAATATTCAAAATATTCACTATTGTTTAAGAAGTTTCAAGTTCAGCTGACGTAAGGCATTTTACGCTTCGTGCTCATCGTCAGCTGTCAGCTATAGAGATAACTCTGTAGAAGCGAAGTAGCATTCATGATTGTCAAAGTCGACGAAGTTTCGGCACTGGCCTCCATTGTCGCCGCAATCTAAAACAAACGCGTTTGCTTCTGACTACTTTTTTTCCATTGAAATGGTATGAAACATTGGTTTAACGCGAAACATAAACCTTCATTAAAAGATTTCTAAAAACCGTTTGATTGTCCGCTGTGAGATGCTAGCTAGTCTTGGAATATTGATTCCAGCGATATCCACTGGATTATTCGCAGTACAGAGCCTGGAATAGTATCTTGGCAGCTGTGTATTTCGACTTCAGCGACAGTCCGTTCTCCAAGCAATGGCACAATTATTGATCATTGTCTCCCGAATGGGTTGGACTTGCTGGCTACATGGCTTGAAGGCCGCATGGAGAAAACATTGGCTGTTGAACGATTTGCGCCATTCTCGCCATGTGCGCCGCTTGCACCAAGTCCGCCAATGTGTGGCGTGTCACTTGTGGTCGTGAGAATTAGATTTAATTGATTTCCACACGCTCCAGCAGGCATTGCGCAGCGAAATGAGATCGTAGAGTGCGTATGCGCGTACGTAATTTAGGAACACGCGGCCACGGAGCATTATGGATGAGCTTACACGAGCACACGAACACATTACGTACTTATGTACGGGGCTTTGGGCGAGTACACATATTGGATCGCGATCAGCCAGCGATCGAACAGACGATTATTTGACTCGAACGCTGTTGTCGGCCAGCCAATGGCCAATCGGCTATTGTTACGCATTCATTGAATGGATCATGCGTCTGCGTCTGGTCGTAAATGAAATTTCCAATTTCAAATGGCAATACATGTGACTCCGACATCAGCTGCAACCACAACGCCGCGCTCTCTATAACTGGCCTTTTCTTCACATACTTGCACACATACATACGTACGTACGTACGTACATGTGTGCTGGAGTGCAGCATTGGGATTGATCGACTTGTAAACAGGAAATTAGTATTGGCAACACGATCGGTGCAAAAGTGCAATAATATGGCGAGACATTGAGCAGTTATTGGCGACGCAGCACGATCGTGGCAAAAGAAGACGTCAATCTCATTCTAATGCGAAATGCGAAATTATCGTGTTGTGCTTTTTAAAGCGGAGCAATTGAACGCACAATTATTCGCGGTGATAATATGGAAATATATTATATTTGCTCACATAAGAGTATATGGGAATCACATATGTATTGCACATACATACGTACGTCTATACAAAGATACTTAATTGAATATAGAAAAGTCGGTCAACGCAAACGAACTTCTTTTTCGGATCGACCTCGTTGGTGAACATAAAGACCTCTTACGCTTTCGTATATAACACCGAAAGGCTTCAAAATTCTTAGTTCTCGCCATTTCCGCAATAAACTGGAACCTTGATTCCGATATATAATATTTTCAAAATAATTTAATTTACTTTTGAGTGTCGCTTTCTGCTTATTTCCGTCCCGTCGCCATAAGGGCCAGTACTCAAGCGTGCGTAAATATGTATGTGTAGTTATCACGCCAGGTGGAGGTACAAATGTCCAATGCTGTCCGTGTTTGCACTTGCGGCAATTGAAGCTATCAAACCGCTGCTAAACTGTGATATGAGGCTGCGGGAATTTCGGCCACATGTGCACCACTCCGCATTACTCGGCGAACGCGCAGTCGCTATCGCAGTCGCAACCGCCACACCGCCTCATTGCATGTTGTCTGGTCCAGATGTTCAAAGATCTATTTTTCATTTTGCGTTCTGCTCTTCAACGGCCTCGCATGTAGCGCATTATCCTGATACATGCAACATTCGCCACATTGTCTAAGCAACCGCTGCCTGGCTGCCTGATGCCGGAGTCAATGCGCCAAACGACTGGCGAGTAGCCGCACATGCGCAGTTTGCGCATTTGGACTCTTGTTATCTTAATCTCACGTGAAACATGTTTACGTTGAGAAATTCACTCAGTCGCTCTTTGTGCGGCTCCGATTGTGGTATCAAATTTTTATTTGGTCTACCATCGTTTACTCGTAAGTGCAGCCCAGCGGCTAAAAGCGTGAACGCGGCCGTCCGATTGTGTTGGGCGCACCACAGTAAAAGAGCTAACTGCATGTCTCCTGCCTGCACTAGTCTTCTCCCGGCCCATGGAGCGCAAAATTCTGTCAGCCGGCCGCGTGCCACAATGACTCAACGAATTCCTTGCGCCACTAAGGAAATTTCGCAAATAATAAAAATCAACATTTACACAACAGAGCTGATCAAAATAATAAAAATAAGGTTTACTGAATTTTGCTTGCGGCATTCATTGTGTGAACTTCCTTGCGGCCGCATTCCGCGTCGCCTCATCTTCCTCCATCGGGTCCCACTGTGGGCTGGTATTTGCAACTCAGCCCAATAGGTGGTGGTGGTGGTGATCAATCGATCGATTAAAACGAAAAAGGAAAACAAACAGACAGAGTCCTCTAGCGTACGCCCATTGGGAAAAGGGCCGCTTGCCGCATTTGCAGAGACTTGATGTCTAATGTGTGTTTAGATATGAGGGCATGCTATTTCTCTCATAAACAAACGAAAATTCAATGTTGGAGTCCGCACAGACCAACAAGGGACGGTCGCATGATGCTGCGAACAAATGACCAGGCTGCGACTGGCAATCTGTTCGCCCCACGGGGTTAGACGAACAGTAAGGGAAGGGCAGTATAGGAAGGGGCGATTAATTGTGCTGATCAGAGGCTGCAAAAAGTGATTATAGAAAGTCCAAGTGCCAATGACAATTTGGGTGTAAAGAAGCATTGATGCCAGCAGCGGCAGCCGACAGCTTAAAACTGAAAAATCGGAATTCGTGGTCCTCTGATTCACAGATAATGGTCTGCTTAGCCGAAGCACTTGCTCCTCATAGGAACGTTAGAAGTGCTTGATGGTCTCATGATTTTCATGTAAGTGTGCAATACTTATGCCCAGTTGCAGAATATGGCTTTTGTGTGCACACCTGTGGCGTTCACTCATCCGCGGTGCGGAATGCATTGCGCTTTAAGATACCTTCTGTCAACTCGGTACCGCAGTTGTTATCGCGCTTGTTAATTAACGAATAGCCAGCGTTTCTTCTCCAGCTGGCAAAGATTCCCTTCCTGTTCTTGGCCCCTCTAGTTGCCGTCGTCACAAATAAACGCGCGCTGCGCTACTCTTGATCAGGCCAAAGGTATATTGGGTAGCAGCCGTGTATCCACAGTCCGTCGGCATATGCGATGTTGCAACTGGTTATGACACGCAACAACACACGCGTTTTGTGCAAGTGCATTAGAACTCGCAAATCGGTTGCATGTTGGTCCAACTGCGGTAACTGTCGCATGGAATTAGTGGCGATTATTATTGACTGTTAACGTTAAGAATTTCAACGAAGCCGTTAAGAATTAAAAACCATAAATTTAGCTGATTTTCGCTCCTTTAAATTAATACCCCAGAGTTCATTTGTGGACTGATAAAAGGGACAGAAAAGACCGACTTCCCAAAGTGAGGTCATCCTTGTTAGTTGTCCAGATTTCCATTTTGAATTTGACTGACTAAGCCATTTGAAGCTGAATAAAATATAGTTAAATATCTGTAAACGATTCTCGCCTCACAACCTTAGACGAAGTTCATCTTCAATTTCGACAGAGATCCCAAAACCCATAACACTAATTATATTTGAGCCCTTAAAAACGTCCTTATGGCTACACCTTATGTCGATTTCCCCACACGCTCGATCAACAGATTTTAAAAGCCCTGTGCTTTTGTTTATAAAAATCAATTTCCAAAAATGGTCTCATATGGGCCACACTATATACATATGTATATACACTACTATACGTCTACATATCAATATCTAAAACAATTGAAATGTGCAGAAAAGATAAAAAAAGATAAGATTGGAAACTGTGGCAGGTGCGGCCACTCCACACAACCGCAGGCAAATATTTCGCAAAACCCACAAACATAACGTTTTCAAGTCACTCAAATCGAACCGTTTTGATACTCGATATTCGATATTTGTGCGAAACAATGTGCTGGCCTTTTATGCCACACCACCACACAAGTACACTGGTGTTATTCAACATAATTTCAACAGCAGTTTCGGTTCAGATGGAGTCCCACGAAATATGTTAAAAAACTTTGAAAGGCAAAAAAGCACTTGCGATTTTTTTTAATTAAATGTGTAAATTTCGCCGCAAGTGCCATAGCTTAAGTGGCAAACAGTTGACCGACGCCGGATCATATCCGCGCTGTCCACTGTGCCCGCACAATTATGACTGTCAAAGTTTCGGGTATATGTAGGTATTATTTTGATAATTATTTTTGGGGTATTCCTTCGCAAATTAACTTTTATAAAAAACAATTACGATCCAGCATATTATATATATTATAAGCTTTTCGTATGAATATAATTAAAATTTGTTTTTATTTAATTTTAAGCCTAATTCTATTCGCTTTAATTTTTAATTTTTTTTTTTTTGCTGAAATAACAAATCGAAGAATAATAAATGCTATAAACTACACTTGACCATAAGGTTTTGTAATTCGTTATCATATGTAAGGGTAATACGCGAAATACAAGTAGATAATAAAAGACCCCGTTTCTGCAGATAAAATCGATTAGGAATATTTATTTACCTCCAGTTCCAATGAAATGTGCAGCGACTTTAATCGAAAACTCCATGCCTCAGTGAACTATTTTCTTATATTTTTACACGGGACCGCATTCATACTAGTCGAGAAGTAGTTTGCAACCAGTTGAGTGCCCATATGAGCACACAATCTCGACTTTCATTATTCAATTAAAGCCATGCAAATGCGCATTCAACCAAATGCAAATGCCAAGCTGTAAACTCTTTTGTGAATTGCTCAGAAGTGTCTGCATAATGTATCCTGAAAACAACAGACATGTATGACCAAGTGGGTGTGGAAACAAAGGACTGAATTGGATAATCCCCACTCAAGTATTTTAAAGGCAAAGAAACAAAAGTGCATTCAATGGATCAGAGCTGCTCAGATGAATTCTCAAGTGCGGAACCTCCCGTGAAAGTGGTCCTGCATGCATATGTATCCATGCTTTCGTGTAAATGTTAAGAAATATTCCTTTATGTACATACATCCTCGGAGCCTGTGGTAATCTTGTTGGAATTTGCCGACTGATCCCTTTGTCCAGCTTTGATCGCAGAATATTTTCCTAATGTTCATATTTGTAATTTTGTCCTTTTTGTGTATGGTCACCTAATTTGCAAATTTTACTCCTGCAGAAAGGCAAACAAAGGCGGATGAACGGTAAATGAAAATCCGGTTATTGTTTCTTTGTTTTGCAGTGACATCCAAGCAAAACAAATCTGCTATGAACATCCTTTGTAACTTGTTGTCAAAATATGCTGGTATTATGTTAGAGATATTGTTGTAAGGCGACTATGCATGCATACTAGTACATGTACATATGTATCAAAATAGAAAGTAAAGGTAAATTGCAAAGTATAGCTCTCTGGATGTGCAAATGAAAGTTATCAGTATAAAAGAAAAAATTAATTATTACACATATTTTTAGTCAAAGGCAAAACTCTATAAAAAATAACACCAAAAACGCCAATAGGTCATACAAAAATTTATATATGTATATGTATATGTATATGGCTTATTTCGGGTACCATTGGTCGGGATATACATACATATATACATATACATATGTATTACCAGACCTTTTCAAACATTCATAGCTATTCACATTCCTCTATCCTCGGTTAAAGGACGTTAAAAATATATTATTTTATCATAACCATCCCACAATTCTTCGGTGCTCAAATCGTGGCAATAAGTCGCCTTTTCCGTCATTTTTCAACATAGTACACAATCACGAAATAATAATTAAATTAAATTATAGAGCACCGAGACGTGATAGGAGAAGGTTAATGAATCAACAGTCGATGCAGTTATCGATTGAACCATTTTCACATCAGGGCAGTATTCATTCGCGCACCCACGTGTGGTCTATGCTCTGTCTTCACTCGAATGTAAGAAATATCGTTAGCAAAATATTAATTGTCGTTTTTCATTCCATTTATTTCATTTCTTGTGCGACACTTGTAAGTCTGTTGCTCCGCTGTTGGAAGATAAGAATATTTCAGCACCTCGTGTTTCGGTGTTTTCTTTGTTCGCATCCGATTTTAGGTGCGTGTGGTTTCAAACCTGTCCGCCTGTGTTTCTGTTGCAAAGGTTGCCGTCAGTGCGGCATGATCAAAGGATCCGAGTAACAATTATTGTGACACAGCACTAATTATCCTCTCGGTTATTGTGTGTAGATGTTGTTGTTAGATAAAACTGTCAACGGCAACTCTCAGCGCAAGGTCTTCGTTTGGGAGTGGCGCTTCATCCTATAATTGCTCTTTCTATATTGTGTTCCTTACGACTTAAAAAAGATTTTTTGGCGCTTTCTTTTGTGGTAAAATAATTATTTGGTAGAAAAATCTCTTTTCCCACCATATTGGCAGTATTTACATGAGAATTTTTTTTATCCTCATTGCTAAATTGTTTACTTAAAAATAAAATTTCACTAATATATGTAGGTACACATATAATTTTGATGAACCTTACACTCGAATTTTTTTTCAAACATACAAAAATAATGTTGCGAGAAAAAGTGCTTCTCAAATGTTTTACACAAATTCAAATTTATGCCAAGCATTCGATGTTCCCTGTTGATTGTTCAATAATGCAGGTTATGTTCAATTATTCTGCTTTTTAATATAATGTTCCATACAATTTGTTTAAGATTAACCAACGATGTCACAAACCACAAATATTTGCGAGAAAACAATCCAAAGCCGACGGCAATTTTAGTTAGCCGCACGCGTGGAAATCCATAGTCCCCACACATCTCCAAAAAGTAGATATGTAGATATGTATGTATGTAAAATAATATATACATATGTATCGCTGCTCCTAAATTGGTTATTTAAAGGTTCCAGAAAATGGCAATCGTTTAGTTCTAAACGCGATCGTAAGTATTATAATTGCTAATTTAATTGTGTTAATATTTTGATGCCAGAAGCAATGGCGCACACAAGCCAGGAGTATATGTATGGGTAAGCGTGTGTATGCAGTTATGTGTCTGCACATGTGTGTATCCAGCAAAACGCTCCGGGCGTAATAGAGCAGCAACTGTCTGAGCTGAACATACAGCAAATTGTGTCTACGAACTCTCTTCAAAATTCTCAGTAATCTATTTATATTCCGCACTGCCGTACCGACTGATGCTAATGTGTAAACAACGCGCTCGTGCAATGAGCACTCTATGAGGGCAAGAGCATTTTCTCTTCGACATTAGCCTTTCGCTCTCTCGGCGCTGCAGCTAACCGACAACTTACCAAATAAACAAATTTTCAGTTAGTTTGGTCGCAACCAACATTGACAATCCACAATATCACTGCTAAGTGGCTAAAGGAAGGAGGCAATTGCGTGGAGCGGATCTCGTACGCTCGTCGGAAATCGGTGGGCGGTCTGGCACACCGATTACATTGTTATCATTTTGTGTTTTTGTTGTTTGTTAGTATGTGGTTGCACATTAGGCGACATGAAATTTATAGTGTCACACATATGAAAAAAGAGACCGAATTATATTGGCTGTGGACCTTGCACAGCGAATACAACTTATTGATTCAACGACCACTGGTATCGCTGCAAGCGAGAAAGGGAAAACTGCTGCACAGCACCTCCGACTCGGGCCAAATGGCGATGTGTGGCTGCGGTTGCGACGATGGAGACGACGTTGGCTATGTGACGACGACACAAACATCAAAGACAGCTGCATAGACAGCGACGGTGGGTAAAGTCGAAACACTGGTCCCTACACGCAGACCATTCATTAGCCATGAGGCTTCTCGTGCTGCCGATATATAATCAATACTTGCTTATATGAATGTCTATGGATTTATACATAGGTATATAGATTCAAGTACATATGCACATATGTAGTTAGGTACAGGCGAATAATAGGTGAGTACTAAGCAGTAAATGAATACGCACAAGACCGTGCCATCTCATTGATGTCAACCGAACCTAATCGCAATTTTTCTTTAATGTTCTTCTCGACTATTTACCTTATATGTATCGCATCTGCAAACACACTTATGTATAGAAAATAACTAATTAAGGAAGAGTTGTCGGAATAATACAATTGATGACAAGGCCATTCATATTTGATATTCATTTGATTTAGAAAGCAAGAGATTAAATAGTAATATATTTATCCGAATATGGTCTTCACCTTCCACACAATATTTGATTTTAATGTGCATTCGAAAAAGAAGTTTTAAATAAGATCTTCAGATTGAATTAGATACAAAAACCTGAGCTTCTTCATGACAATCATCACAAATATAAAATGGGGATGCAAACCCAACTATGTTTACAGATTTGTCAATAAACTATCCTTATATAAAACGGATGTTTCGCTTTTAGATCGAAAAAAGGTATACTTATATTTGATTAATGTATTCATATAGATCCAAAAACTCAGGACTCCATTGTCAAGTGCATTTTAGTTTTTATTAAAGCCTGAAGATATGCACTCTCTTAATATATATGAACAAAGTTATATACAAAATTGAAGCAATGTGTGTGTGCAGCAAAATACTCTTTTCTCATTTGCTGTTTACGCAGCGCTCTCTTCGTTGCCGCCTTGGTGTCAGGCCTAAACTCATGTTGAAACTCTCAGCCTCAGTCAACGTTGGCGCTCGCTACTGCTCGTCGCTGTGGCTACGTCTGTGGTCAGAATTGTTGTGATAAATAAATGTGGATGTGGCTAGGGCTGCGGCTTTTCTGCCGCTCCAATCGACCCCTCACCAGTCACCCAACAACTCAGAGTGTATGGATTGAGGCACAGTTGGAGATGATATGGGTTAGCTTTCGCTGTTGGCTCATTCGAATGGCTGTTTCGATGGTCGCACTGCACAGCAGTCTGGTCGTCCATTACTGTATTGCCAGTAGTCACTCCAGTGGCTTGCGACTCGCCGACTCGCCAGTTCGACACCGAATGTACGCGCTCCGCTGTCTGCGTTACTCAACCACCAAAAGGCGACCACAAAGACTGTCAGACATCAGAACGACGTAGCAGTCGAACTCCAGCAAAAAGTAAAAAACACCCGTTCGCTGTGAGTCTTCACGGCACGATACGTCACCGCGCTGTTCACACAGATACAGATAGCTAGCCAGGCAGATACAATACGGTACGGAAGATACGGTAACGAAGCGCTGTTCGCATTGTGGCGTGATGACGAGGTTCGAAACGATTTACCGTCGCTAAAACACAATCGCTCTTTGGTGTTACGAAAAAATATATTTCATAAAACATCAATCCAATTTTGTTGTGAAAAAGTGTAAATATAAGCAATTCATTAAACTACAAGAAAAATAGCGTTTTAATGATGCATACAAGTTTATTTGTTTGTGATAGAAACATCAGTTTTTACTGAATACAAATTTTTTACAAGAAAATGTGCTCCAAAAATAAAATTCCAAAAAAATTGTGTAAACGAATATTTGCAAAAAAACTCAACATCATTACCATTACTAGAATTCATACTATTCTAGCTCACCATATGAACAACAAAGTGCAAAATATATTGAAGCAGCACAGAAAAAACGTCCCCTAAAAAGACACCAATAAAGCCCGAGAACGCAACCAAACAGCACTTACATAAGCAAGCGGCCGAATGGAGCTCATCACTCCTTGCCAGCGACATTTTAAAAACGACCAACGACAACTCCTGCGACGGTGGCAGCAAAGTCACACTCCCTACCACCCACCTCCTCAGCGTCAACAACATACGCCAATGACGACGCTTTCCAGTCCTCACCAACTTCCCACCGCCAACGTCGGTCGTCTTTGTCAATTCTTAGTTTTTTCCTCCCGTGTTGGTTGGCGACTCTTTTGCATTTCTCAGCCTTGTTGTTGTTACTCTTGATTAGGTGGTGGTGGTGTGATGTGGGTTTTTTATTCCTTTACTCGCTGCTCAGCCGCTGCGCTGCCGCCGCCACTGTCACTGCTGCTGTCGCAGTTGTCGCACTGGCATTTTTATGGAGTTTTTTCGTCGTCTCTCTTCGTAATTTTGTCGTCGAGTGTCATTGGCTGAGTCGTATTCGCTGGTGTTTGTGTTGTTTTATTGTTGTGTTTTAGTAGGTGGATATATGGCAAAGCCCTTGTCGGGCGCTGAACATTGGGAGCTGGGAACTGGGAGCTGGTAGCCGTGCTATGGGTGTTATGTATTTCAGTTTCGTGAATAGCCAGGGTGTGTATATGTGTATGAGTGAGGTCTTAGAGTGCGAATGCGGGCAATTTGCATCCATGTGTGTGCGCGCGTGTGTGCGTTTGCAGGCGTGCTGAACAAATATATGGAGAAATATGCAAGTGCCTGTGTATGGTGGTGAAGCATTAGCGAGTGCCTTACTGAGTGTATGTGTGTGCATGTGTGGGTCTCGGCGACTCTGGTCGGGTATTGTACAAAAGTCGCAAATTCAATGGCGACACAGCAGCGAAGATGACAACGACAACGACAATTGGCGATGAGAATAAGAACGACGAAACGATAATGTTGCCGATGACCGCCGTAATTGTTGCTGCACTTGTTGTTAATAATGCCTGCTGGCAAGTTTTCGAGTTTCGCTTCCAACTACGGCAGTGGCCTGCAGAATTCCGCGAAGCATTTAATAAACTGAAAAATGGAATAAAACCGATATTAAACAAATACTAACTAATAAGAACTAGAAGTTTGCTAATTTTCTCTTTTCGCTAATCGCAGCCACATGTTCATGTGAGAACTAAATATATAAAAAATATTGATAATGAGCATAGAATAAAGTGAAAATCGATCTAAAAGTACATTAAAATGAAAGTACACACAAAGTCATGTAAATATGTATGCATAGATATATTTATGTTCGCTTGGCTTACGAATATAGATCTACTGCTAATGCTTCATTTGAAAATCTCAGTGCTGTGATTTGAATAGTTTTTTATTGAAGAAAATAATCATAATTAGAAAAAGAGTAACGTTATCTCGCTAAACTGGCAACTAATGCTTAATGATAAAAAATACTTGCAGAGAATCGGTCACTACAGTACTGAAGCTCAGCGATTATAGTGTTGAAAAGTGAAAACAACTGAAACAGCTCAGCAGCGGAATTTCGTTTTCTAACATTGCTCAACTTTGGAGATATAAACACGGGTTCCTTGAACAGGTGAGCTGACGTTCTTAATAACCACAAGTAATTACCTAGAGCTAGTTTAACTAAGTGAATGTGGAATAACGGCAGTTTGACAGCGTGACAAAGAATTTGAAAACACCTCCTCCATTACCGAGTTCAAAGGTTAGACATTATTATGCAAAAAATAACGTTTGCAACAACAGTTCTATTAGAACACACACACACACATATGTATGTACATTTTCCCTTTGCACTAATAAAAAGAGTGTTGCATTATTTGCACATTATTTGATTGCTAGTGCAGTAATTAATTTAGTGTTGCGTGAAATTTACAAAATTTAATTGTGCAATTATATGCGTTTCCACCGAACAATGCTCAATAAATTTTTACGGCCGACATTCGGAGTAGGGAATCAAATCGGCTATACATACCTGAAAATTTTATTTATAAATTAAAAAAGCAAATCGTTTAATATTGAAATAGCACACAAAAACAATAAACGAAAGCAATGGAATTTCGAATGAACCGCATATACACACATATACATACATATGTACATAAGTACATACATAAATGTTATAAATAAACGATTTATTGAAATAATACAAGTGAAAATTGCTTTCCGCGATGCACTATTTTTTACACAACTCAGATCGATTAGATTTTCGAATAATTTGTGGGTCATAAAAAGGCAAATGCTCGTTAATAAAGTGATTGTCCCTATTTCAACCTCCGCACCACCCCGTATTTTTCGGTATAGGAAATCGATAGCGCTCGACGTTACAAAAAGCTGAGAACTACACATACATACAGATACATAAGCACATACATATGTACAAATGTTCCAATGCATACATGCATAACTTCTAATTAGTTTTGTAAAATTCGCATGCGATTTACATTTGCATACATTCATACAAACATGTGTATATACATATGTGTCTATGTGTATACAAGTGGAATAGTTCTATGCCGGTGCAAATACTTTATTTGTTTTAATGTGTTTGTTTGGCGAGCAAACACACCGACCATATACATACATACATATACATACATACATATGTATGTATGTATTTACAATAATTTCACACCGTTACGCCTCGCAATTCATATTTGCTATTTTTTAAGTTCACGCTAATTAAATGTCAAAGCTAATTATTGGTGCTGAAACGCAGTCGTTTTTTGCATAACCAGCCAATAGGTGACCTATTCGAAATTTCACATGTGTACAAATGTATATATGATTGTAAATACACATGTAGTGTTTCAAATCAATGAACTCGCTGTGGTTGTTTATGTTGCCTGAAAAAACCAGAAGCACAACTGCAATGGAGCACTCTTCGGTAATCAAACCCATTTAGGTTAATATGTATATGGATTTATCCCAATTTGTATGTGCAAAGCTTTCTTATAAGGGAAATCTGGATGGCTGGTTCCAGTTTTATAACGCAGTTTAACTGACTACTAATTTTCCCTTTCATAAAAATTTTTAATGTAGAAATATGCTTGAGGCCACATTTAAGACGTGCATACCAAATTAAAATATTTCTCTGTCTAAGATCATAATATGACCGTTTAACAAAAAGCAAAACAATAAAAGTAATTAGCAGTTAACATAAACATTAAAGTATGCCACCTGAAGCGCTCTATAAAGACACATTTGAAGAAATGCAAGCGCAATCGTCTGCGTGTAACTACATACATACATATATGTAGCTTGGCCTCGTGGAAAATGTCCAAAGATGTGAATTTGTTGGATTTTTTAGATGCAGACTAAAGTTTATGAATTTATAGTAACGAAATGAACCCCTTCAGAGTTCCCACACGTATGTAAGAAGGGCCAAAAAGTTAGAGTTATTTTACGGTGGGAACGCACAATCATTAAAATGAACGCGCGCGTCGCAAATTAGCCTTGTTTTAAATGGCCGTCATATCACAAAATAAGAGAAAAGCACCGCAGACAACAATTAGAAGTGTTTTTGTAAAACTAACGGCATCATGAAGTAACGAAAATAAGAGTAAATTATGTATCCATCTTAATAAGATTTCTACATGCAACATATCTAAATAATATGCAACTTGATTAGGCAACAGCGGTATTGATTTATATTTGGAAAGACAAATGCAGGATTCTCAAAATTTGCAATATCCTTTATTACCATTCATATGAATTGAGTGTTATACATGTACTATATAGCCATGAACACGATTTTGGCCCGTTTTTACCATCAGTTGAGGCAAGTATGAGGAAAAGTGCCTCAGCTGAAAGAAATATACTTTTATCTAAAAGTTAACAATGAAAAAAAAAACAAAAAAAAATTGAGATAACAATACAAAACACTCAGTGATGATCTTGTGATACTCAAGTATATTCTCATACACATACATATATATAAATAGGTGTATTACATTACTTCGTTAATATGACTGCTACCTGCTTTAAGAGCTCTAACTAAACATTATAGATAAAGGGAATTAGATGAATTGATATACGTCTGTCCACTTATTCTTCCCACGTTAGATCATCTCGGAAGCTACTGAAGCTATAGCAACCAATTGCACTTCGTACTGAATTGTGAAAATCATATTTAGCCTCATCACACATCCCTAATAACGGTTATGTTAAAGGCTGCTAAAACTGCTATAACTCTGAATAAATATCACCAGACATTTTAAATTCATTTTAAGTGTATAGCTTCTTGTTTTTGGTCCCTACCGTAAAAATAACAACACCTATATTCTTGTGCAACATTAATCCCCATATATTTGGAAAGCTGTTCACCATATTTTATTTATTAGGCTGCAAATGGTATCGAAACACCTGCTTGCAAATTGTTATCGAGTTGCTGAGGTGTGCTGCCAACAACACTACACATGCAACATGCCACCTACAATTTTCACGGCCATTGCTAAGCGTGGTGACCCGAAGTTAAGCTGGTGTCTTGGCAGAACAAAGTCGTTTCATCGCAATTATCCGCACATCGAGTGACGTTTTCAGTGGCGCAGCTTATCCAACCCAGCTTGCAGTTTGCCTTGTTTATCAGCTATTAAGTAGTAAAACGTTGCCTTCCTCCCCGTTACAACGATCTCATAAAATATACCTACAACATATGTACATGCATACACACATACACATATGCATATATGTAAATTGATAATAATTCAGCTGTTGTTGATGCCATTCGACTTTGTGCATCGCAATTCGTATGCATCTTGATAGCACCGTCAAATTAGTTATCGCAAATGGGTTGAACCGGGCTGCGACTTTTTCCCGCTCCAAGCAACCCACCGCCCTCTCCGCTTGCAAACTTGAGTATGCGCTCGACAACTTTTTTAATTCGCGCTTTTAGCTGAGATTAGCCGGCATAATGATGATGTGTCACAACCTTTACGTGTCTACACGCTTGCTCTTACGTACTTAGAAAAGTATGAACGTAGCTGTTCGAGTATTTAAGTGCTTGTAACAGCAGTCAAATACAACTGTACGTGTTTCTATTCGCCTTGCAATGCAACATTGCATGGTTGTGAATGTGTGTCTTGGATGCCTTGTATGCCGTTGCGTGTATTTCTTTTGTGGATAATCGCACGAAACTCAAGCAATTTCACAAACTAATTAAAGCCTCTCCACCGCCTTGTTTTAACATTTCAACATTTAAATACCCAACTACTCCATTTATTAACTCTGAACACCCTGTATTGTACATATTTTTTATGCGCGAAATCAAGCTAAATTTTTAGAAATGTTTAAACATGTTTATACCCCGCATTAAGTTTGCCATGAGGTTTGTAACACCCGGAGGGAGACTTCGGAAACCCTTTAATGTTTAAACGTATAAAAACGATCCGCGGGACGAGCTGAGTCGCTTTAGATTCATGGCCGTCTGTATATACGCGAACTAGTCCCTCAGTTTTTGAAATATCGATCTGAAATTTTGCACACATTTTTGTCTACCAAAGACTCTGCCCAACTACGTATGTATAGCTGTCATACAAAGTGACCACTCAAATTCAACTCCTTATATGGAAAACTTTTTATTTGACAACATATCTTCATAAAATTTAGCAGAGATTATTATTCAAGACTCCACTACAATCTCCAAACCAATTGTTCAGATCGGACCACTATAGTATATAGTTGCCATACAAACTGGTCAATTGCACTAAAGATATAAATCTATATACTTTATAAAATTTAAATAATATATATACATATACAATGTATGATATCGCCGTTATGTACAATATAATCCCCCAATTAAAAACACACTCTTTCTTTACATACATACATACATATAATGTTGGTCCCATCAGAAATTCCCGCTCCGCTCCTTATTTGTTAATTACAAATAGATAGCTTGAAAAGACATACACATATGTATGTATGTATGTACATACATATATGTATATGAATAAACATAAATTAATGGGCTTAAAGATACTTAAGAAAATTGATATTACACATATTTATTCGAAAGAGTTGCCACAAGTCAAAGGTACATATTATAAGTATTAATTTCTGTTCGAAATCTTCATGAACTTCTTCTCAGAGTACAGCATGGGTAGCTCCTATATACCCAAAACTGATAAATATGAGTTAAGTACTAATTGGAGTAAATGTAACAGCAAATCAAACCAAGAGCTAAGCTAACAGCCCAACGCTTAGAGCTATCAGATTTGTATGTATATATTTTATCACGACTGGCAGTATTTATTTCATTTCTTGACTTCTGCTTGCCAAAACGAAAAGTTCTGCTTCCGATCACACCACCAAAGGAACGGGAGTTTAAGTTATATGGCAGAAGGCACTTTTAGAGTTGCTTAGTATTGACTAAGAGAGGGCAACAGCGGAGCTCTACTTCTGTCCCTTCTTTGGGAGTGGTTTTCATGAAGTATAATTTCTTAGTCACATATTCTGATTTAGTAAGCATTTGGTTTTTCAAAGCCGAAATGAACTTAATATAGATTTATGCAAACACTGCATTCCTCCAATTATTCTTTTAAAATCGCTCGTCGTTAGGATTGCGAAGAAGCTCAAATGGAAACACGCTAACTTAATATTAAAAAAAAATAAACAAATCTGCATATGTAATATAATTTCCAAAGGTAACAGTAAAACTTTATAAGAAATTAAGGACAATGCAGCGGTGTAGCGGATGGCCATCTGAGTGTTCGTAAAATGAGGGTCTGTTGGTAATAACAGCACGTACGACGCCGTCACGTTTGTCGCACAATTGCATTTATTCACGCGAACGACATGTAATTGCACGTAATTTCCTGCTTGTCAAGCAACTGTGAAGGCACCAGCAAACGCATGCGAAGCGTACCGACGCGAACACATACGAATGTGTACGCTGCGGCGAACCATTGGACTGCAGAGCGCCAACCTGGAGCAACAGCAAAAGCAATTTGCGAAAATATCACCAGCAGAGTCGCTTCGCTTACCGGCAACCGATATTTGTGTACAACGAACAAGCCTGCGTACCGAAATAAAGGGTGCTCGTGAGCAGAACCTTTCTTGGAACACAAACCGAGCGTTTTCCATTAGATTTCAATTGGTGCTCCAAGTTCGCAGTCTTCTTAAATGATCTTGCGCTGGCGCCATGAGTGACCAACGTCATTTCACAATAACAACAACTGTGCAAGTGCGAAATATTACTCTTCCCTATTCACCTTAATAGCAACAATTGCGCTACTTAGATAGAAAGGTGTTTGCATGTGAGATGAGTGGAGTAATGCCAAAGAGTAAATAGTTTATTTGTTTACATTATAAGATATTACATACATACTACACACATGCATATGTATATGAATGGCATTGTCAGAGAAATGCCTTCGCGTATTTCTTGTGATTACCGAACAGAGTCTGGCGCTTGGACCACTCACCACACACACACATGCATGTATTAATGCAGAGTAAATAATTATGACAAATGAGAAATATTAGAATTCAGAAATTAGTACCATACAATTGGAGGTAGAAACTGGTTTGCCATTTAAAAAATTTTGGATTTAATGAAAAATTTGTATAACAGTTTGTATAACAGCAGTTAATTTGGAGCGACACGTTTTTTTTAATATGTGCGACATTAATGACGTCAGTCTTAGAGAACCTCCTCCTGCTTTGGCTTAAAATCCAAAAGAAATGGACCGAATGTGATGTGCTTTAAAGTGATGCGATTGAGGCACGCCATGTGATATCTTTACAGTTATTTTAACTCTAGACTGTAATATAATCAATATATTTAACTCCTGGACGCTAGTCTATGATCTCACTCATTCTGTAATATCTCAAAAGCTTTTCTTAAAATATTCACGCATTTTACTTTGATCCATATTGCCGCAATACCGCTGAGCTCAATTGCAAGAAACTATTTTCGGATAATACCGCCCGCCTTCCACATTTTTCCGCAGTTTTATGGCAAGGTCAAAATAGGGCAACCGCGCACGAAGCGGCGAAATCCGTTCAAACTCCACTGTGCAATGATTCTCCTGGCTAACTCCGGCGTAGTCGAGGCAGCAGTGAAAATTGCTCATAAGTCACAAAGCAATTACATTGAATTACCTGAGCAAGACACATACGCCGCCGCGTGCAATTCACCTTGCTGCCGATGGGATTAGCTGTGGTGGAGCGAAATGTGTTGCTGTCGTTGCCATGTCGTTGCTACTCAGGCGCCTGGGCTGCGCACTGCAGGCGGAAAGCGAGCACAGCAACGGTATCCTTGAGCTGCTGTCCGTCCCCCGTTCAAGGCAACGTTGTGATGATCGACGAAAACGTGTTTCTCTGCCATCAAATGTCTTCTCTTTCTTTTTCGACTAATCATTTGCTTCTTATGCGGCAGATTTCGTAACTGCAAATCGACGAAATTGAAACCGATTACCGCATACTTGAGCCGCTTTCAACACAATCAGAAATAATGGCTCCGGGTCACACTTTACTCACTCACACTTGATTGCAGTGCAGGTCTTGCCAGCGCTACATGGCAGGAAGCCACGACGATCGGCGTGTTGTGATCGACATTCTACAGTGAAAGAAAAGAGAGTGCAATAGGCGGGAAATAACATTTTATTCACAAATTCCATTTTGCTGTTTTCCTCTTTGCATTGGCCAGATTGAGTTTTAGGATTCAGCATTAAACACCGCCATGCATTTGTCTTCGCCATAACAATCACACATGTACATACATATGTATTTGTACATACATAGACATGTGGGCATATGAGGAAGTCAGCAAATTCGTCTCGAAACCTCAAGCTAAGCCGCTTAAATGACACTTACGCGACGCACATTTCTTTCGAGTTTCGTCCACTTTGCAGCACTTACTTGCGATTTGACTTCTCACCCCATGGCCGGCCCTCATTCATCTCAAATCACAATATCCGAATGTGGTGGCGGCGACGACAGTGGCAATGGCAAGGCGCAATAAGCTCAGATATCGTTGGCTCTGACTATTGCCGCTTTTGCTACGGCCGTTATGATCGTTGTGGCATTGCGTTGGTGTGTGTTTATAGGCACCAGCCCTGCGTCATTCGCGCTCTTTGCATTTTGTTTTGCCCGCTACGCCACCAATTACCATCGCTCCGGGCAAATTTTCAATTGTATTACACACATAAATGCATCCACTCCAACGTCCAGCAAATAGATATATATTTATATATACATACATATGTAGACATGTATGTATAGTGTGAATATGTAACTATTATATGCACATACAATCGTCTCAAGTTTTTGCACATTTTCTCCACATATTTTGCCGACATTCGATACCATTGCTGCGCGGCACGTTTGGGCTGGCGGTACTCACATACACACTTACATGTATTAACCGCCAGTGCCTGCGTGCCACATGACCACATGGCCACGTTATGGTCATGTACTCATACGGTTCCCATGTCAAGCCGACCTGAAACACACACACTCCCACCTACGAGCACACACACACAAGTGTCACATGATATACGCGTATATCGGTGGGCACACACACACTCGCATGTACGTGCATGTGCACACACTACGGCAAGTACGTTTTGCAATTTGTTGACAAAATGACAACCAATCGTGCGGTTCCCATGGATTGAATTGGTTTCACAACTCGTTTGATGGCTGTCGCTTCGTGTCGAGCGCTCGGCGAGGTACAGCGGCCCGGTTAGCCATTCGTAAATCACCGCCCGCAACCCGCAGCTATAAAAACCCAATTTTGCCGTTTGCGTCGCATTGCGCCTTTTTGACCGCTAGTGCTGCTTAAGGTGCCTCGCACACACACATATGTACATGTGCTATTTCATACATGCAAGTCATGAAGCGAGTGGTTTACTGCAAATGAACTTCCTTACCCGCTTGCTTGCCGAAGAAGAAACGAAATAAAATTAAATGCTGTGAAATGAATTGAAATTGTTTTGATTGACAAATTTGCCACGTTCAATAAACTTAGCATACTTAGCACTGGCGACTGTTGCCGCTGAAACACCAACTTCTGTGGACTGAGAGAATGCCTTCTTAAAAATTATATTTGTACAAAATGGCAAACATATTTACATTATTTATTACATATACGAACATATAATATATAAGTTACGCTATCACTTTCGTGAGAGCGAAAAAAAATACAATTTTAGTTTTAGGCGGACAGCGATTCCGCGTTTATTGAGTTTTAATCCAATCGGCTGCGATGTCTTGTAGGACCCGATTGACCCTTCGTTTTAGCCTCTTGAGAATTTTCATTAACGGTTTGTCCTGGAGAAACAAATTCATGGTGGACGATGCCTTTGATGTCAAAAAAGACAATAAGCATCGTTTTCCCTTTGGATAGTACAGTCGTGACGGAAGTAAATCAGTCACATTACTTTCCAGATAAACCCTGTGAGAACGGCCAATTCTATTCAAAGGCACAGTCGATAGTGCAGGCTTTAAAATTGCTTTGAAAAGTTCTATCAATAGAAATATATTTTTGTGCGTGTTTCGGTCATAACTGTATAATTTCTTGCTGAGTTCTAGGAACCTTGAGTAATTGGAACATATGACTGGAATGTCAGGACAATTTTAGTTAATAATTTGTAATTGCTTAACAACGGGAAGGGTTGAACATTATGGACGGCATTGAAGTGAGCAACTAGAAATGTTTGAGAAAGCGAAACGCAACATCAATTTTAGTGTGCAGTATTGTGGCGGTGGGCTGTGGCTGGCAGAGGGGTTGAACGGCTTATATGGCGTAAGAATTCAAACAGTCAACGCCTTTGTCATCAACGGAGAAATTAAACAGCAACAATAGCAAAACCAACAGAATAACTAAACCTGCCGATACAACAAAGAGCCAACAACACAGCGACACGACATCATTTTATACGTCACTCAAGAAAATGTCAGCGCTGTCAAGGCAGTTCTCTTAAATGAATTGGAGCAGAGTGACGAAACGAAAGGCACGCGGGAAAGGGGCGGGCGGCAGGTGGACACGATACGAAAAAGAAACCGAACACTCTACACTGAAGCACGCTGCAGCGCAAACTGTCTAACTGACAATATGGCAAATTGATGTTGCATGCAAGCAATTTGGTTGTTTGAGGTCCAATGTGTGACACGACGGGCGACAGGCGACAGCCGAATGCCAACAGCCAACAGTCGTTGCAGTCGTTGCAGTCGCTTACAGGCTATGGTCTCTTCTTATTGAACTTAAGAATTATTTCAACATTCTAGTTATTATAACTTTTTGTGAAGTTTCTATTATTTGTTGCACGCTATTGAGACGTAAAGGAACACCACAAATTTGGAGTTACTTGAAGGATTTTCAAAAGTTGTACACCATGCGGCGCAGAGACAACACTGCGCTTGACTTCATCACCACCTAAAGTTACCGCTAACGTGCTTGTCAAAGTACTCAGTGGGGTCTGTACATAAATTGATTTTTCCATACATTTCTTCCAGAAAAATTTAATTGGCCATTCATGTAGCTACTTGATTGTTGGTCACCGCTGAGAATGACTGCTAATGTGCTGTAGAGGTGCTTGTCGGACTGAAAACTTTTCGAAAATTGTGTGAAAAGCAGTCGCTGTAGGCGTGAAAATCTCTTTTCCTTACACAAAAAACTCAGTATGTACAAAAATACGAATGTTATGGTTATAGTAAAATAGGTTTATGAAAATAATGTGGCATAAAAAGTTCATGTGTTCGAACAAACTGAAAGACATTTCATTTCAACCTCATCCCCATAATGAGAACCTTATTTTTGGCAAGGGCTCCGCAAGGCCCAAGGCGGCCCAGTGCTTAATCAATGACTTGATAGATTAATTAAAAGCAAACGACCGAACTCACTCGATTGTGAATTTATGATAGAAACGAGCAAACGACGAAAAGGAAAACGCTAACCAAAGTGAGGAAGTAGTAAAGAATCTCAATAACATTCGTAAAAAATGTGAAATGTGAAGAAAATTAATGATGAACAAGTGAACCGCGACTGACGCGAAGACAGCGGCGAGTGCCGTTCGCAATACACAAGACACAACACACAAAACACGAAGGAAGCTCTGATCGCTGGTGCGACAAGGCAGTTTTCCGAAGATGAACTGACGCGATTGCACACCAAGGCGTTGAGCGTGCGAAAATATCAGCGCTGACGCAAAAAGCAGCAACAAAGTAAACACTAAGTGGGGCGAAGTCGGGAGGACGAGGAGCATGGTTAGAAAGGCAAATAACATAAATACGAACACGAGCTGAAAAAACTGGAAGCGCGGATATTAAAATAATTTAAAGTGTGAAACCAAGTGCAAAATTATTTACAAACTCTTCAAGCAAGAGATGAATGGACGGATGGAGTTGACAAAAAACGAAGAGCATGAAAGGCGGAAAAGACAACGTTCTTAAACCTTAAAAGAAATAATACACTAAAGTTAAAGCAAGGAGCTTAATTGAAATTGATCAGAAGGATTACATGAAAGCTTGAGATGTGGCGCATGCGCAGTGGACTATCGCCGTTATGTGTTTAGTGTGCAGTGAGCTGTTCAATGAACACATGAGTGTCTCCAGAGAGATTAATTTGTGTTCAAATGTCGCGTTCATTGAAAGCGAATTCTCGAGATATTCCACAGGTACAGACAAGATCAGGTGCAATCACGCGCACAGTGTCAAGAGATCGCCTCGCATTTAGTGTGATACAAGAAGCCGCTACTCAAATGCCTGACTACGGCTTTCTTTTGACCAATGAAATAAAGCTGGTGTCTTATTTTGCCTGCTTTTTGATTTCATCGTTTCAAGGCGGAAGATGACGGGGACTTCTAGGCACACTTTGAAGAAATAATGAATATGTATGTGTATGTCATTTGGAAATTAGCATTTTGCCAATTTTCGCAGCCCTTGTTGTTGAATTTCCATGTCGATATTGCAGTTGAGACCGTTCATTAAGCCCACACATGTGAAGAAAGGGAACGAAATTCATTAATATAAATATTTGCTCACCCAATAAACGTTTGGCAGAAAAATAAGCCAAGAGTCAACATCGAATTAACGTAATATTCCGTTGGCAAGTGTCCAACAAACACTTCCCCCTTTACCGCCATCCACGGCCATATATGTACATATATACATACATACATGGATTATTCAAGAGCAGTAGTAAGTGCATAAACCGCGCCGCTAATGAGACTCCCAAATATTTGCTCAGATCGATTTGTGATCGCCAGCTTGACTTGGCGATTGAACGACGATTTCTTTGAGCAGTGTCGCGTTCGTTGTGTTTGTATTTGCGCGTTAACTGAAATGACAAAAATGCTTTCAACCTCGCAAAGGGTCGCTAACAAGCTGCTTAACAGCGTTAACTAATATTTTATTATCTTCCCCATTCTTATCCGACTATAATGGATGCAAAGTGAATGCGATCACGGGCTGTTTATAATATCAAACTTCGTCACTCTGTCCATAACTAATACCACATAATTCGATATACATATGTAAATACTATATACACATATGTTTGTATGTTCGCAAAAGCGTAAGGCACACGGTGTTTTATTTAACTTTTTGACACATTTTCAAAGCTTCAGAGTGCTGACGGTCTACTAAGTACACTACTGAATATTTATTGATTTTTAAGAAAATGGTGAAAAGATAGTCTGGCTGCCCCGCAACTTAAACAAGCACGGCAACACCTTTTTACGTAAACATTCGCCTTCCGAAAGCCCCGAAAGAGCTGGAATTGGTTTAAGATTTGAAAAATGCGTCTTTATTTCTAAAGACCTTCTCCTTTCATCTAAAGCGTTTTGCTGTTGATTGCGAAATTATGATTTAGGCGCTTCGATACCCAAGTTCAGTTTTTTATTCCACAATCAGATAACTTCATTGAACTTATTAGGTGTCTTGACATTGAACTTGTTTCATGCGACGTGTGGTGCTCATTAAACAGAACAGTTATCAAGTGTTTAAGTGGAGAAGTAAAGGAAAAAATTGCGTGCCTATTTGAAGAAGACGAGATAAGTTCCGCCTACGACCTTTACGCCATTTTCATGTTTTTTCGTTTCATTCAAAATCGGAATCAAAAAGCGGCTTCTAAGCATGATGAATCGAAACGAAAACAAAACGCGGAAGTATCATAATATAAGTACAAATAAATATGAGCATTCGTATACATACAAATATGTAAGGAAAGACAAACCTCGGGCGCGATAGTATGATACAAAAGTTATTAATATTGGGTAGTCGAAAAAGTGTTTTGAAAATAATGAAGAAATTCGCTTTTTTTGAAATTTTTGTATTAAAAAGTGAAGTAGTAGAAAGTTCGAAATTTCGATTTGCATTGATGGAATAATGTCTCTAGCAGGAAAATGAAAAAAGTGTTAGACCATGGTATGGAATGGTACATATTTGCTTAATTATTTATTAGTATAAATAAAAAAAAAAAATAAGTTGAAGTTTGATTAGAAATACGAAAAGACTTTTTCGACTGCCCAGTATATGTAAATTCGACAAACATGATAAGGCCCACTTTAAAGACCGCTTAATAAAGGCAACCGAAGGGCCGTTTTCAGACTTTTATGGAAGGAAGTTGTCAGATATCAGAATTATTTTGACCATTGTATAAGTAATATTTGACTGAGGTAGGAAAATTTTAATAAAAATTTACATTTTTACATATTCGAAATGTTCAGATGGCACAGACAAATGACGGAAATCATCGGAATTAACTTGTCTTTCCCTTTTATCTGTTTGGATTATCCTAAAATGTTAGGTGAATTAATTTGTCATACTCTTATGCAACATGTTCCGCGAGTACAAAAACCTGCAATTATTAAAAACACAATAACGGAAAAAATAATGAAAGCCGCAAAATCTATTGTTAATATCATTAACGTTAGCCCATTGTTCCAGCATACACACACACACACATATGTAGATATTGCCAGAGTGCAGATGAAGCCAATCAAAACACATACAACAGTGAGACAGCGGGATAAGCACAGTCCAAAAGAACAACGAAGCAGAAACTACCAAAAATAAATATTTTATGAAACCACAATTGATTTGCGTTCACACACATGGCGTGCACTTGCGATCACATACACAGACGTATAATTAATATGGAACCACTTTTGAAATTTCGTCTAAAGATTGACAAATGACTAATCAGCGCTTGTGGTCGTTATTAGCGAGACCTTGGCGGTGTCAGCGTGTGTTGGCCACACACATGTGCACACATCCACATTTATTGCATTTACATACACATACAACATACCACGTTACCCGCAATTAAATATCACACAACTAGGCGTTCCTGCCCGAAATCGAACTAGTCGCAAAAATACTGAACTTCTGCTCAAATTTTCTAACTAGTAACATTTTTATACACAGGCGTTTATCAACAAATTTGCTTTGATTTTGGATTTGGTCCACAACAGAAGAAGTTCTTTTCATGACTATTTTGAACCACTAGTCTGTCCGTACTAGTTGTAGAGTAGTTTATAAATAGTTTGCTTCACCGCCTTTCCCGCACACGAACATTCACATTAATTTATTGAATTTACGAGAGATCGTCATGAGTTAGTTTGAAATAATAAGTCGAAACTATGTTTTTGACGCGTTGAAACAATCGCTATGTTGTGGTTGTACTACAAGTTCGATCACCTTCAGCAGCCTAATCGGACGCAATTAAGTCGGTATTAGATGACGATTCTTAACAGAGCCATAAGTGTTACTGTCATTTCCCTGCCGCTATAATTGCACAATAACAACAAATATATGAATACACACGTACACACACAAGCGATTGGGCAGTTAGGTCGGTTTTCACTCACACGCGAGCGACGCAGCTACAAACCTGCTGCCGCCAACTAAAAAACCGCTGGCAACAACGGGGACTGAGCCAAAGCACATGGTCCATGGATAAACACGCATCAAATTATTCACAAATGTGCATACAATTTGTACATAAATGTATGTTAGTAATCCCAATGACAATAAATATCTATGTATTATACAGTAAATACGGTAAAACACTGCTTCTTCATTAAATCATTGCTTCTTTGCTTGTCTTCCATCGCCAGGAGCGTGAGCGCAAACTATCACCCTTTCTCAGATGTCGTTAAATATTAATGACATTTTTTGGGTCGGTTTTAATTACGATTTAATGATTCGTTTTGTTTCATTCATCGTTTGCCCACCAATTGCACATTTGGTTGTGTATTCACTTCGTAAAAGTGTCGAACTATTAATAGTCATTCATTCATTAGACGATCTTATGCCACTCGAAGCTGAGAGAATACAGTTGACATTCATAACGGATGCAGTTGATGATTATTATTGGATTGTAATAACCGTGTATAACCGATTTGATTTCGCTTTGTGTTTGCGCCTTATGAGAATTTCATGCTTTTTTACCTGGCGAACAAAAACGGCTAGAGAACATAAAATAAAATATTTTTATTGTTTAAAATTATGCACACATTAAAAATAAATATTTCGTAATTACAAGCAAAATATTTAATGTTAATCCTTTGTCAATAGAGACTACACTCTTTCTTGACCAACCGAACTTTCTCGAAGCTTCCAGAAATTCCAAGCATTCAAAGTCAACTCTGACTACACTAAACATTAAAATGCGACTTCGAGTTAATCCTACATACTTTTATGTATTACATTATATACTAAAATATTGACTTTTATACATATGTATGTACACATATTGAGCGGTGCCTAAGGTAAACGGATTATACAAATTATTTTCATCGCATCATCGAAGGCATGCAAAAGCAGACCAAAATCCGTCAAGCAGCATACAACCTTGAGGTAAACTCACATGACGCCCTGATGTCCCCCATGGCCACACCGCACTGACTCTAATCGTCTAATCGTCTGGCATCGAGTCAAATTCGTATTTACCTTTTTCAAATCATTAATTATGATTTTCATTCATCAATTTGCTTAAAGTCAATCCTTAACTGTTCTTCATATTTCTTTTCTCTAATATCTCTTGTCTGTCCGGCGGTGATTTCATTTGCCGAAAACCATTGACTGAAATGGTGACTAACAATAGCTCATCTATTTATCCATGGACATGGAAATAGGTACCCCATAGTACTTGACATATTAATCCCGGGTTGTTGACTAACGGTTTTCATGGCAAGCAGCATCGAAGATAATTTAATACTATCTGCAGAAATAAAAAAAAATCTATTTTAAAAATTCGACACTACAGAAAGAATTGTGAGAATAATAATCTGGTGATATAAGATAATTCTGGTTCAAATGTGCCCCAATTCGGAAATAAAGGGTGTAACTAGAGGCAGCAGTGAACATACGCAGGGCAAAACTCAAAAATGTCTGCGGACATTTAAACACAGGTTTAAATATTCAAGAGCCCTGAAGATATTGTGACTGGTACAAAAGCGGAAACGATTTGTTTAAATTAACATTGATTCATTATATATACACGCATACATACATATGTACATATGTAAACGGGTATGTGTGTAGCTCTGGGCTACAGCGGTGGAATGCTTAATTGTAGAAATCTTAGCAAAGTTGTTATTTCATTTAAATTTACATACATGCACATATATATGTATGTGTGTTTGTATGTGTGAATGGAACGTCAAACTTTTTAAGTTGTACCAATAGTTGAAGAAAAATGCAAAATTTAGTGATTTCTTCTGTCAATACTTGTGGATGAGTTTCACTTTCACAACCGTTAAGTGAAGAGAGCGCTTAGAAGTATTTGCACATTATTTTCAATCGGTATTGAGATGGGAATCGATTCTGAGCCTAACTATGGTTGGGCTTTTGATAAGCAGCTGGCACAGCAGCGCTATCGCCGCCTCGAATCGCTCAAAGTGAATTCTCCAAAAAACATTAAACTTATGGCGCGCAGCGTGGATATAATAAAATTAGATGCTTAAACGACAAAGAAAACTAGTTTTGCTTTAAATCGAAACGCCAGATTAGTATAGGTCTAAAACAACTGTGCGGTCTCCTCCCGTGTGCCGCATAGACCATATGTGTGCATACACGTACTTACACGTGTGACTAAGATAAATTAATGAGCAACCAAGGCATTTAATCAAACAAATTGGATCATAGGTATCCAGCTCCCCGAAAGAGTAAGGCAATAAAGCCAATGACTTTGTTGTAGCAGCTGTGACCTTTACGCGCCAGCCACCGCCGCACAGATAATCAGCCATAGAGGCCGACAAATGCCGCACGGTGACAGAGGCACACACTCCATACACACATTCATATGTATGTATGTATGTATATACATGTATAAGTTACACCTTTCATGAAGCCGCAGCAGCGCCTACAACGATTTGCATATGAAGTACCGCTACTGAGAGCGTTGTGGCGGCACGGCAATAAAGGAGTATCAAGCGAATAGCTAAGTTGACACCTTTTATAATTTTTTAATTACTTTACGCTTTTCGATTTGTTTTTATGTCTTTCTTTTCTTTCGGATTTCGGTCCATAACAAAAGTAAGCAATCAAATAAGACCTTTTCGATGAATTTAATAGCTGGCTCGATTGTGACCAAGCCTAAGCCGCTGTGATAAATTTCGACCACCAAAGAGCATAACTTGTTATTGTCCCACGTTAATCATATTCGGACAAGGTAGCCGCACAAAAAACCATTAATGCAAATTAATTTGGTAACTTTGTGTCACAATTTGTTGTCAACTTACTCCCGAAGTGCTGCCAACTTGCATATAACATCTGTTTGGATAGTATTTATTACATATTCGACTTTTTTGTGTTTCCGCGAACTCATTTGAAGACGCATGTTCCCAATAGAGTGACGTTCTGTGGCTTTACTAGGAAATTAGAAATACCTAATTTGTCAACCGCCAAACCAAAAATTTTGTTTTCGAAATTTCTTAAAGTTTAGCTGGGATTTCTCTTGCCTAAATACATAGATGCATGAAACTAGGAAAAAAATTTTATGAATAACCAAGAATTTAGAGTAATTTTCTATGGAATAACGTACATAACTCGTGGAGACTCTGTTAGTTAGAAAAAATAGTGGCAATTCAGAAACAGAGGAATAAACTCACTAAATCACATTTTGCTCATTGGCTCTTACAATTTTTTAATAAGCCAAGCAAGTTTATGCCTTTGAACTTATTTTCTCAATAGCGACTAATCGCTCTGCTGATAAAAACACACACTCATAATTGTTTTATTGTTACTGTTCGAATGAAAAAAGTGAAAATGCTGTTATTACTGAATTCAACTGGACCTTGTGGCTAAAATCGCAAAAAAAAAAAACATTATTGTATAAATGGCGGCTTGAAAGTGTCATGACTTGACAACTACGTCACTTCGCTTCAGGCATACACCGTGAGATAAGCGCAACGTGTACCTGTGTACCTGTGTACGAACATACCTGTACTCACATGAATTCGAAATCGACGAATACGTTTAAGCAGCTATCAAACGAGACAAAAGCTACAACGGCGAACAACAACTGGAGCTCCGGGGAGCTTCAGAATGATCGAACGAGTGCGGAAAGAGCGACAATTTAAGTGGTTTGTCGGTGATGATGACGAAGAGGGTGCAACTGTCACTTCACGAAATGACAACCAACAACAATGGCAATATGGCGACATGGCAGCTCTTTCTTCCAAAGCATTTCTTTACAATCGTTCCTTTAACTCTCTTATGTGAATATGTACGAGTATATTTGTATATCAATTGATTTGCAGAGATAAGTACATACCTCACGTGACGATGCGCTATAAATAATTAAGAGAAGTTGGAGTTGAGTTCTGACTTTAATAAAAACAAATTGATAGCCTAAGTGAGATATAGTATGTATATTAAAATACAAAATTCATATGAGGCAACCCTGATCCAACAAAGTTGCAAGCGATACATATGTATGTATGTGAAGATGTCCATCCTTCCGGTTGAAATTCATAAAACATATTATCTAAGTTCGTAGTCTGTCCCAACTGGTTTATAATAATGTTTTACGGACATCTCGCCATATATATTTTCTAAGTATTCTCATTGAAAATAATTGTTAAATTGCCGCCACCTCAATCGCATCGTCAGCCTTCTGGCGACATTCTCTAATAGTAACTTGAATTTCATGCAACTGTACATGCAGTCTTATTACCTACATATGTATGTCTGACACACACATCGATATTGGGTCGTTCACTGGGTAATAATTTAATAAAATAATAATAATTTTTGCAATTTAAACACGATTTCTTATTAAATATAATTTATGAAATTAAATATTCTCTATTTTCATTAAATACCTTTTCCCATCCTTCGAACAAGAGAGTGACTCCACGTTCAAAAATTATTTGATCTTAACAGGCAGAAATTGGCCCAAGTGGTAGCACATCCCATACAAGCTGCAAAAGCTTTTAGCTAGCCATCAAACTTGTATGAAGTCTCATATTAACCTGGTTTAACACCACATCTTTTCAATTCCTCAATTCTGGGATCTTCTGTTAGAGTGCTGCACTCAATTTGTCACAGTAAACTTCAGAATTTACGATTGTATTGTAGGGCTCAAAACAAGCGATAACTTCGAAATCGCACCAAACAGACAATATATGTATAAACAATCCACCTTTCGTCGACGGTTACATATAATGCGTTTCAGAAATGGATCACTTCTTTGACGTTTGATAAGCAAATCACAATCGTTAATGCGGCGAAGCAAATTTTATTCTGTAAGAACTTGAAAACCCCATGTGTCAAGCTTTGAAATTAATCCTAGACCTAGATGCTGTGCATGTGAACGGTCACGTTAGACAAATTAAATCTTTCAGCAATCTCTTGATTTCTTAATCGATGATTTGCACAGACAACAACTTTATTTTATCCACCTCCTCACATTTTGCAGACTAATTTTGACAGTAAAATATGCCGAAAATGCTTTTTTCAATCTTCCATCCTTGATAGTGCACCAAAAAAAAACTATTCCAAAAATTTCTAAAAACAAGCCTGACTAGATCAGATGTAAGTGTGAAGTTGTCTGCGAAAAAAATTCAATAATATCAGCTATATTGTCATCAAATGACACTTACTTACTTAGCGAACGACCCAATACATGTGCATATGTATGTGTATGTGTCGCAGCACAATTATGGCAATTTGGCACAGTGACTGTAGCCGCGGCCATCGCGAATTACATACTTGTAATGTCATTTCAAATGCCGCACACATAATTTGCAAACATATTTACACACATAAATACAGAAAAGTGTTCATACGAGTGGCCATTGATATTGCCATATCGCAGCAATACTATTTTCAAAGTGCTGAATTGAATCGCTTTTGCTTTCAGGTGTTCAAAACTTGAGTAAATTCAAACGACATACAAAACTTCTTTTGCAAAGCAAGGGTCAGCAAAAGCACAAAGACAAGTAAGGAAGGGATAATTTCGGGTGTAATCGAGCATTTTATACTCTTGCTACTTGGAGGCATCAAAGTCAGGAAAACACTTAAGATGTAAAATGTCAACTAGAGAAACGGAATCCAAGCAATTTTATATACATTCAGCATAAGGTTTGTTAGAAAAACGAAAAACGAAATATGTAGTAGGGATAGTATCGACCTGATACTAAAAAATCTTTATGGGTTTAATGTAAAATGGGTTTCTTTAAGGTACCTCACATACAATCATCAATCACATGGAGGAAAATCAGCCGAATTTTCCAAATACCGATATTAGTTACATGGGGCTAGGTCCAGTTTTCGGCCGATTTCATTCATTTTAGGCACAAAGACACACTCTTATGAGTAATACACGCTCTGTAATTCTTCCAATAGCTCAAATATTGACCGATATATGCACTATAAAGTCACGCGGAAGTTCGAAAATCTTTGCAATAGGTGCATACATATATGGGGGCTCAGGGAAGTACTGACCCTTTTCAACCCATTTTACACACACACATAGATATACTGTTATTACGAAAGGATTCTATCCAAATTTCAATTACAAGTATATATCACTCCACTGATCGATATTTTCGGTCAAAAGTCACTATAGATACTGGGTCAGGTATTTGGGGGCTGGAACAATTTTTGGTCGTAAGTTGCATGTTTCAAAAATTTATTTATTTTCATTATAATAAATTGTTACCCGTTATATTATTTACTTTCGATTTGTACACTGGAAAGTGAAAGAATGAAATGGAATTTAAAACTGTGTAATATGGGAAGTACGAGTAGTTGTAGTCCAATTTCGCCTACTTTGAATATGAGATCAAGGTCACGTACCAAATATAGTCGAAATCAGTCGGTCGGGTCTCGAGTTATGTGATTTCACCAAAAAGTGGGCGGTGCAACGCTCATCGCCCATCGTTTTTACCAGCAGAGAGCTTTTTCATATATATACAAACATATATGTATGTCATTCGTTGCAGCAGTGTATATTGTCGTTTTCATTTCTCAATTATCCATTGTTTTCAATTCAGATTCGTAAGACACTCTAACTTTTAAAGGCTGACCGCTTTTGAGAAAATTCGATTTTGGAGAAACTAAAAAGTACAATTGGAGTTTTGTTGTTTTCTGACTTTTGCCACTAACTCCATCGATGCGATATCCACTCCGATATCAAACCACTGTGGTCGTCCGCATCCACGGTTTCAGACGCAGTGGAATTACTAACTGTGTGAATACGTTGTAGTCATAAAATCGTTTAGCAGACCTCACAGTATTGTCAATAGAAGTATTTCAATGAATTTCATTGAAAAAGTCATAAACCAAGACCTCCCAAAGCGGCCTAAACTCGTACTCCACAATGCTGTACTTGAAAAAGCACTTGACAAAATAATAACAATAATGATGTGACAATTTTGTATGGTCACTTCAGCTCTCAGTGATATGCGACACTTAAGACAATAACAATAACAAAAACCACAATAGCCAAACTACAGCCTACGAAGTCGACCAACTGCCGCAGGAACAGTCACGTCGAAGACCTGGCCATAACCAAAGTGCGACTGATGGGGCACTTGAGGACGTACGGCAACAAAACCAAAACATGTCTGAAAGTACTCCAAAACGAACCGATCACACAATCCGCATACACAGCACACATACATAGACCGAACTAAAGCCAGTTGTGTGAGTACACGGCCAAGCTTAGGTATGCGTTTGGGTTCTAAACGCTTCTACCTCAATGCCGAAGCCCTCATAGAGCCAGCAAAGTCGATGCAGTCGCGTTGATATAGTGTAGTGTCCTCGCATAAACATCAAGTAGCCCGTGCTGTGTGCTTAATACTCACACATGCAAACATGTATGCACAAATATGTGTGGCAGCGCTTTCGTTTATTGAGCGCTCGAGCGGGAACGAAACATTTTCACAATTCCACTGTCATTGCGCGTTAACTGCAACACATACGAGTGCTGTGACGCGCCGAGTCGCGCGGCTCTTAAGCGGAGCACAATGGTGCTAAACGTAAATGTCGCGCTGCCATTGAGCAAATAAAGCTGAACGCGCACAAGCAGACAGTGTGTTTGAATATATGTATGTATGTATGTCGATGATAAGGTGTAGGTGAGGGTATGCGGGAGCCTTGCCGCATTCACATTGCGATTCTGAGGCGTTTGAGGTTATTTTATGGACATGTTTACTTAATGACAAGGGTCTGCAGCAAGAGCACTTGACAGTCCTGCTGCGAGTTAAGGCGATGTACGACTATTTATTTGAGAGCTAGTGGGTTTTAGTTGAGAAGCGTTGTTGAGAATGTTTGCTGCATTTGATTTATTCGTTAATATGAGTGTCATTTAATTTTTTACATTTGTTTTTCTGTTTTTTCATTTCTTTCAGATTTCATCAGCAGTGCAACTGAACCTTGAGTTTTCTTAGCTGCGAGAGGCGACCGATTCGCCATGCCGAATCCGTGCGCTTTGGTGTATTCGACTTGCATATTCAGCGACTGCTTCTGTAAAAGCAACGACCTAGGTTACATCGGCGGGCAAGATCTTCTAGTCTTTACTACAACTGCTAATACGCTAATCTGCGCAAAACGGCGACTTAATGAATATTAATCAGGAAAATTGCAACAACGGATTCCAGCAGCGACCTCCAGAACACCAATATCCGCCAGCACAACACTACTCGCTTTCACTACAGCCGACGTTACATCAGTCAGTATCTGCTGCTGCCGCTGCCGCTATCGATACCGGACCGCACTCGCTCTCGACCAACTCACAGCTGCAAGACCTCGAGCTTGAATATTTGAAGAAGGCGCACGCTCACGCTCAAGCCCATGCTCAAGCACAGGCCGCCGCTCTTGTTTACAACTACGAGAGACAGCAACAACATCAACTGCAACAACAACAGCAAGCGCTAGGGCGACGTTCAAGTGGGGATCACGAGTTTCCCATTAAACGAAACACCCATCATAAGCATAATTTAGCAATAACGACGTCAGCTTCTATGGTTATGTCACCGAGTCGACGTCCGTCGCCGCCGCGTGCAGTTGCGCATCCACTGAATATGCATATGAGTTCTTTGGCACATGCGCAGATGCAGCTTCAGTCCCAGTTGCATCAAAAGTTTTCGGCAGCAGTTGCCGGTGGCAACAACCTGACGCCGACAAATCATTTGACCACTTACTTTCGAAACCAGACTTCCCCAGCTTGTGGCATACCGCCCTTGCCTCCACTCCCACCAACTTCCAGCGGGAGCACAGCAAACACGCAGCAGCAACACTCACCAGCGAATTCGGTCAACGCGAGTGGGAGTAGCCCTGGTGGCAACCTTCAGCAATCAGCTAATTCGAAGTCTTCGCACAATCAGCACAACCCGCTAAGTCACTTGCAGAGCATGCAACCATTCGACTTTCGCAAGATCAGTTCGGCAGCTTTTGGAGCTATGCCATCGCTGCCGCCAGCACGCATGAGCCCCAACGAAATTGCACATCATCAACATTTACAGCAGCAAGCAGCTCAGCAAGCCGCAATGTTAGCGCAAGCGCGTCGTCGCATAAATGAAGCTTCCACTCCATCAGAGAAGAATGCCGCGGTCGCCGCAGCTGCCGCTGCTGCAGCCCAAAGTAATCAATTCTTCAATGCGATGGCTATATCGGGACACCCCTTGCCTTTTCCTTTACCTCCACCGCCCCCACTGCCTACGCACGGGCCGCCGGGCACATCCCCATCGAGTGTGCCGTCAGCATCTAGCTTACCTCCGGGTTTAACTAGTAACCAAGTGGCAGCTATAGCGGCAGCGGCTGCAGCTTCTGGCAACCCGATGCCTCACAGTCTTCTGGCATCACATTTTCCCACTATGAATCCTGTCCTAAACATGGGAAAGCCACCATCCGTACGATCTAAGTCTCCAGAAACTGAAGAATCGAAGCATACGTTACACCGGTCAGACAGCGGAAATATGGGCCATCTACGCGAAGGTGGTAGTGCGGCACATGCACAACACCCAAACTCTAATCGTCATCATCATCATCCCGTAACGCCACCCATTTCCATAGGCTCCACGGCCATCTCTAGTTCATACCAAAGTCAACATCATGAAGCCCGTCAATCGCGTTCAAGCCAAATGGAACACTCATCCTCTCACTCCTCACAGCGACTTACACGATTTTCTGCCAGTTCTAGCCTACGACCCGGACGAAAATCTCATTCACCGGGCAAACGTCAATGGGGCACATTGCCTGCTAACTTGGGAACACAATTTATCAACCCAGTTACCGGCAAGAAACGTGTACAATGCAATGTCTGTTTAAAGACTTTCTGCGACAAGGGCGCGCTGAAGATACACTTTTCAGCAGTACATTTGCGAGAAATGCACAAATGCACGGTTGATGGGTGTAGTATGATGTTTAGTTCTCGTCGGTCTAGAAACCGTCATAGCGCTAATCCGAATCCGAAACTGCATTCTCCTCACCTTAGACGCAAAATATCACCCCACGATGGACGTACGGCCCAACCGCACCCACTACTATTACAACCGCCCAATGGACTTATGGCTGGTCTCAATCCATTCGGCACTTTTCCGTTACTGACGCCACCGCCCGATATGAGACACCATCATATGGCCAGCATGCATGATATGAAGCATGGCTCAGCTGAATTAATGCATCGCTCTTATATGGACAATGCAATGTTGGGACAGTACAATACACGATCTCGCCACCGCCAAGACAGCGAAAGTCATTTAGAGGATGACGAGGACGACAGCATTTTGGATGGGGGCATTCACATAGGAGATGATGATGACGATGATGATGATGACGACGACGGCGAGGGTATAGTAGTGGTGGGAGATGAAGCCGACAGTATTTTAGAGAAAACGAACTCAGAGGACTACAACACTGATGGCGATGGCGATGGCGAAGGCGACGAAGCTACCGACATAGGTGAAAATAGTCACGATATGGATCTCACCACATCTACACCTACAACGACTGACTATAAGCAAAAAACCAAAGATGCATCTTCCAATAAAGAACAAGGCGGTGACTGTGGCATGGTCGTTGAGTCAGGTGCAACAGATCAACACAGTAGTGAGAGTAACGATGACTCTTTGAGTGTTGCGGATTCCTTCAGTATGCGCGGTGATTACGAAAGTTATACATTTCCGGGCATAGGCAGTGGAGGCAGTAACAGTACCGCAAATACACCAAGCTCAACGTCAAACAAAAGAAAACGTAAAAGTCAGAACCCAGTTCGATGTACAGTGCAATCTGATGAAAATTCCTGTGATAACTCTACTGAATTCGATGTAGCCGCCGATTTATCACTGAAAAAAGCTTCACCAAAAACACCTTTTGCAAATAAGGAAAACAAGGCTGATGGTTCAAAAGAAAATACATCTTTAGATTTATCAAAACGAACTCGAAAATCTCAAAGTCCTGAACCACCCGTAGCTAACTCAAATCCTAGTGAGAGTACGAAAGTACTTCCATCACCACCGCTAACACCATCGACATCGCTTAGTGAACCTACATCATCGGCACGCCCACATCTATTGCCCAGCACACAGCTGAAATCGGAGCCAATCGACGAAGACTACGAACAACAACTAGAAACTCAGAATGGCTCCAACACAACAGCAGCTCAAGAACAAGAGCATTCATTAGACTTATCAGCTAGCAATAAGCGAAGTTCGGAGCATATGGTGGATCCACCAGTTTCGATAACCAAAAGTTCAGATGATAATGAGAAACTAATTACCTCGATTAAGCAGGAACAAATAGAAGAAGAGCATACAATAACAGCCCCAAATGCAAATTCGAATCGAAATGAACATTGTTCAGTGAAAATAAAAAGTGAGCTGGTCGAAGAGGAGAGCAAATTGGACATATCAACCACGGAAGCAGCATGTCAAATCAAAAACAATAACAACAATGTCTTACAATCAAATGCGGGCATCAAGTGTAGGGAGAAATACGACATCCCAACTGCGCCAACCGATTCCCTGCACCAGCAATCCATCCAAGAAACCAATGGAGAAATGTTACCAGAAGAGACCGAAGTACCGATTGACAAAGATAACCCACTCAAATGCACGGCGTGCGGTGAAGTATTCCAGAATCACTTCCATTTAAAAACACATTACCAAAATGTGCACCTGAAGTTGCACCATAAATGCAACATTGACGGCTGCAACGCTGCCTTCCCTTCGAAACGGAGCCGAGACCGCCACAGTTCCAATTTGAATTTACATCGAAAATTGCTGTCAACGGGCGACAACCACCACCACGACTCTCTGCCCGAACATATGACAACGAATAGTAATAAGAGCTTCGACGGCGCTAACAACCCGAACTGCGGCGTAGCCAATTCAATTCAAGCTGAGTTTTTAGCTCGTCTTTATGCTGGCTCACACGGTTTACCGCCATTGAACTTTGATGCTCTGAAACAACATTTACCGGCACCGGTTACACATGCACAAAACTTTCCAGAGGCAACTTTTATGACAGATCCACGACTTTTACTCAGTCATCCAAGTAATCCATTGCTCTTCCCTGGCCTAACCGGGCTTCCAGGATTCCCCCACTTAGCACCTCACTTATTAGCTGCGCCATTCAATGGCCTTAATCCATTTTGTCGTCGGCCTTCATCCGAGTCGCACTCGCCACACTCCACGCCACCACCTGCAAGTACGTTGCGTTCACCACACTGCTCCCCGCACAGCAGCGGACACCAACCATCTAAAACCTTGTCCGAACGATCCTACCAAAATTCACCGACGGATTGCGACGCCAGCACAGGATCACCGAGCGTCCCCGAAAAAAGCCTTGCGAAAGCGTCGACGGCAAGTGCAACACATCTGCTTCCACCCCCACCACAAGGTCAAACGTCTGATCGAATATCATGACCATATGCCACACGCTTTGCAGAAATGATTTCTTATCGACAGTGATCACTCGACTGCCGATATACATGGGGCAGGCACACAGTCCGCTGAGCTGCAGTGCAGCATGCTGGACCTCAAATTTACCAACACCAGCAAAGTGGACAGACATCAACAATAAACTAGCTTACAGCGAGGATAAATAGCTCAATAATTTATTTTACAAGCGTAAGAACACACACACACACAATCACATAAAGGCACACGAATAAATAATAATTTAGCCAATAGTGAGTATTGAACGTAGTTTCTAGGGTCCGGGGAAGATGCACTCTCGCGTATTTTGCCACAAGAGATGGTGAATTATAGAATCACGTATTAATCTAGCAATAAGAATTGATCAAAACAAGTACACAACTACATCCACACAAATATATATGTATATATACTGGTCCTTGAGTGGGTTTCATTCAATCTGATGAATAAAAAGAAGCCTGATTCAAACACACATACATATGTACGTACATACATACATGTATCGGTGCTAAAGCTTTCCTAACTTATTCCTAACTACTTCCACATATTCGGAAGAGCTTTAGAAAATCCACTTTTATTGAAAAGATTCGAAATGCCTGCATTTCAATTTTATAACTGCAAAAACTAGAAGAAATTTCAATACCAGAAACCGTTTGGTAACTGGGAAAAGTAAGATATGGATCCACCAAATTGTAGAAAATGGAACTGTTCCATTAGTTACCTACAAACCGACACAGTTACATGTATGTAAGCGTATACATATAATTTAAAAAAAAAATTCAGTGTAAATCTGAAATTGTGGCGGACCATAGGGTTGTGCTTGTACAATCGACTTGTAAACAGCTTTGTTAATTAATATATCTACAAATAACTAAATATATACAATTATATAATAAAACACATACATACGTACATCAAATCGTTCGTATATATTATTATTTGATTCGAAACAAAATGGTTTTTATATAAAATTTTGTTGTCACACGATAACGCTAAGCTCTAGTTAAAAATTATGTTGTATAATCTATAGTTTAAGTGTAATATATTGATAATTAGAAAATATTGAATTTTATGCAATAAAATCTTTAACAAAATAATTGAAATTCTGCACTTGCGTCTCTTTTACTACAGAGGAAAAAATAATTTAAGAAAATTTCGGCAAAGTAGGGGTCCGCTAACCTATTACTTAACAGAGGAAGTCTCGTTATTTCCAAACAGACATTATTGTAATATTGTTTACGGAACTGGCATCGGTTGAGATAAGGAAATCTAAACCCTTTTTTTTGTTTTCGACATACTTGGATGTAAATGAAGTTCATACCAACCATTTTTGCGGAGTAAATACCTTCATAGGTGAATGAGCAGAAGACCTCATAATTTGATGGGAACAATGCTCCGGCATTAGCAGTTTCGTTAACTAAAGAACTTTAATTACCAACGCCGCTCCGTCGATTCAACTAAATCTTCAGCTTCAATGTTTTCTGTTTGAAACATTGTTTTGAAGTAAAGTTTAATCGAGTATTCATTGTTCGTAGAGACACCTGTAACATAACCTCCAGATCCAGAAACAAAACTTTGAAATGTTTTGAAATAAAAAGCTGAAACTGAATATTATCAATTATTATCAATTGAATGCAAAACTGAGGGCTGAATATTGTATCATTGCATTATACAATTTTTAAAGTTTCGTTTTCAGTTCGTTCCAAAGCACGTTAAAGCGGTCGCGGTTCAATGGTTATGTGATGACACTCCTGAAGAGTGGGATATATCCAATATCCGACCAAAATCTTCTGAGAAAAAATCGGATGCGAAAAAGAACTTCGAAAAAGGGTACTTGCTCTACAGAAATAATTTTCGAAATAATTATCAGCAGGTTTAGTTAGGCTTTCTTTTTTAAAATTTGAAACAACTTTACTGAATTAAGACCGCTATTAAAGAGAGTGGATTGCAGGATCAAGTTATACTGACACATACAGTTGAAAATGTGTGCGAATAAATCTGATTTTTAATGAATTTATTTGTATAAACCATTGTAAATAAACAGACTGAACATGCAATAATTATGTAACTATGCGACCTTCACCATCTCCGCTTAATTTATTTTGGGCTTCCTAACATTTTATCGCAGGGACAACGCTTTATTTAGTTTTCATGGAATCAGTTTATAGGCGTTATGTTCCTAAACAGCATCATATGATCACAGAATTTCAAAACGGTATGCAATGTCCCTTTTGGAAAGATTAGTAAGCTCAATTCAATAGACCATCTAATAAGTATAAGCCCTGCAATTAAATTAGACAAAATTGTATTTTAAACATGAGCGGCAACGCGTTCAGGTAAAATTAAAAATTTGAAGATGGTATGCTTCTCATCTTCCTTCCGAAAGGCTCTTTCCCTCAACGGAAATGGAGATAGTGCTCTAATGGCGTGTGTTCTGGAAAACTTATATATCGACCTTCGATGCAAGGCCAATCATTAGCTAACAATGTATGATATATGTATATAGTTTTTTTAAAACGGGAAATTATGACGATTTCACAGTGGAATATACAGATTTTAATTTCCAAAATTGTATCTAAATAGGCGCTTAATAGACTTTATATCATTGCTAGTGTGAATACAACTGTTTCTGAGGACAACCGTTGCAAATATAATTGTTCGTGTTAAAATTTTGTTGAAAATAGTTTGCATTCGCTCCACTAACAAGTTTCAAGGCGATTAAGTGTATGTGATATAGACGAAATTCCATGTACAACACATTTCCCTTGAGCGAACTATGCATCCGGCGCTCCGCGGATCGAAGAGGGCCGTTTATTTTCCGAAACATTGCCAACTTCCGTTAACAAAGCGATTGGATTCGTAATTCGGCTTACATGTATGGAAGACAACAAGCTGTTTCAGGGGAGGACCTCATGTGAAAGGGCGCCAGTTGCCACATATCACTTGCTTTCCGTCGGTAGCTGCTCCGATAGGCAGACGAGTTGAATGCATTCTCAGCAATAATACGTGGAGTTCACAAACAGGCGACCCAATTAGGATAGGTTAGTGCACATTTTAAGGGTGAGGAGGGGGACAGCTTTGCAAGTGGCATGAAACTGATGGCCTCAAATGACTTTTGCACTTTAACGCCTTTTTAATTGTGTAAAGTTTGCAGCTCCGTTGCATACAAGCAGGCGCAATCTTTTAGCCAGCCAGCTGTATACAAGTTAGTGTATTAAATTACAAATGCATATGGCGGCTTTATGTCTTTCTGCACGAAAACAAATCGTCTCATTCGACCCACCGTACATCCCATGGCGACGGCTACCCCCACCCGCTCCAACACAGTCACACATATACTGCAAATGGCGGATCAGGCCACCCACACAATATAACGCAATGCCATGCCTACCCCTGAACTGAGGCATGTCCATGCCGCTATCATGACCTCGCGCAATTCAGTAATTGTTGCTGAGGGTTGTGGCAATTACTCTTCCTAAATTTGACGCTGCTTTACAACCGCCGGCGACTGACAGTGCCAGATAACAACGCCAACAAATTATGTTTTTTATACGGTTAAAGTTAAAGTTTTCGAAAGGAGGGCCATTAACGAGGTGTGTGGTTCTGTGCGTGGCAATTTTGCCGGCTTTGCCGTCCGCCCTAGTGTTTGTAGCAAAGTAAAATTAACACCATTGCGTCATCGATCTGCTATTACCCAACATGAAGCGAAAAACGAATGAATGTTGGCTCATTATGCCTCTAGCTAAGACCCGAAAATTTATTCGACTGGACACCGAAAACAACAGAATATAGCAGTAAAACCTTTCAATTCTTGTGACAACAACGTTTTCTTAACTTAAAACCAATATTTCGGCTAACCGTTTTTTGTTTTAAGGAACTGTGGCGAAGGGAGAGAAGCGGATTTTGCACACATTCCTCAATGTCAAAACAACGCAAGTTCAGACATTATCTTGCGATATGTAACGGCACACAAAGCCACGTAGGGTTTTCGCTTAAAGTGATGTTTATCTTCGATACAAACATTCATTTCAGCAGTTACACGCCACACCACCTGAAATTGTCTAAAATTGTACATCCATACATGTTTATGCATGCTTTTGGGAGCACTATATGTATGTGTGTGTGGTTATTGAAAATTGGCACTGGCGCGAAGCCGCAACTTACACCAATCGTAATATCTCGAATATAACATTTTAGTGTTTCCTTCCGTTGCCTTACGCTGTCTTCCTTCCTTTCGGACAGCTAGCGCTCTATTGGGGCAAGCATGAACAACGGAATAGAAAGGAGGAAACAAACAAAAACTGAATTGCGTTGGGACCAACACAACAAAGGCATGCACCATCCAAGTACTGTTCCGTCTAGTTTTTTAGATTAGAGACAGAGCAATTCTCATTGGTTTAAGTCGATACTACACAGTAAGGAATTGTTTGAAAATCTTACATATATGGGTTTCCAAAAGGTTTACCATACTAAGAGTTTGATAATACCTAACTGACTAATCTAAAAAACTTAAAGAGAGGAGAAGAAAAAGTTCCTGAAGACATATCGAATTTCTTGATTTCTAATTCAGTATTAAACTACCGAACGATCCCTATCTCGCAATGCCTCAACTTTTTTTTTTTAAATACCGGTTCACAATAGTCTATTCCGATTTCAAATATAGTTGTACAACTTATATGGATGTGTATATACTGGCCAAACCAGCCCAGTCAACGTCCATATATTGTGTCCTCACTTATAGCTTTCGAAAACTCAAAAAACATGTTTTAAACAAAGTCAGTCTAATTAGATTTGAACGAGTTTCTATTGTTAAAATTCGATATATAATAATTCGGTATATATTATGGAGCGTGGTGCAAGTCGTGATTGAAAGTTTGGTCGCTGTCGCTGACTTCTTATTGTATAATATTATTTCGTTCCTACTTGGTTCTTGCATTTGTCTGTGTTGTTTTAGTGGCAACGGCGGACCAGTAACAGTTACATTTTATAGTGATTAAGTGCATACTTATGCACTTGAGTGTTGTGTACATATGTGTACCTGTCCTGATTTAAACACACATAACGCTGCCATATAATTTGCTATCGGATGTGTCTGCCGAGGTTAAAAGAAGTTTTCAACCTCCAAGAACCGTTGGTTCGAGCGCAGTTCTGAAGTCTATAGCAGAGCGCTGCGTGAACATTGTGGCTACATCCTGCTGCACGGCAAACGCTCGACACACAGCGACAAAAACACCCAATGAGAGATCTGAATGCTTCGAGTGAACCGGAACCCATTGTCTTGCATCGTAAATAACCGTGTTGTGGCGTTGCGTCCGGGACACATTGAGGCATATGTACGAGGTGCCACATATAAATGTGCACACGTAGCTTCACATGTGACAAGACATGTATTGCCAAAATAGTCATAGCTACAGAGGTATGTATTTGCCAGGTGCATGCATGTAGCAGCTAGTTGCCCTGCAGGAAAGCACTCTTGGAGTTGCTGTTACGGCGGATTGAAATTCATGAGTCTCTTATGTGCATATGTTGCCAGAGGGGGTGTAACTGCAGTTTAGTCCACTGGTTTCGGATTTCTCTCTACAGGGATTGTTAGCCTATGTATCGTTATACATACATCCTCATTCGCAATTATATAATATTTATGTAATAGTACATAGACATAATATATTACAATTCTAGCTGACTTGACTTACCATCGACAACAAGTTCTATATATGCTAGCTATACCTGTACACATGGTTAGGCACATATTATATGTATGTATGTATGTACATGCATATCGATACATATTACAAAACGTTTGTTTCATTTGGCCTTTGCTGCAACACTTTGGTAGTTACACCAACCACAACAACAATGCCGCTTGCTTCAGCCACATTAGCAGCCGAGCTCTATAAATACTTTAGCTACAATTCTAACAGCGGCGACGTCAAACCGCAATTGTGGCCAAATCTGACGGTAAGCAAATGAATTACTTTATTTTACCGTTGCATTTGCTATCATACTCTTTGTTGTTGCTGTTTTTGCCAACAGGGTAATTGCCGAAGGCCAATCGCCCTTCTTCCCAAAGATACCAAGCCTCACCCATTACACCAACAGTTTGCTCTCGCCGAGAATATATATACACCTACTACCGGGCGGATTGTGAGTTCGGGATTCTGAGGCGGCACAATCTCTAAAACCTTTAGAAATAGTTTCAAAGTTAGAGAAGCCTGCATTAAAAATAAGGCATCACTTAAAATGAACACTTATTTGCACTGTACATTTAAAAATACCCATTACTTTCCGTTAGATTTAACCATCTAAATACATCCTTGGGTATAAGTACAGCTGAAATGTGTATGAAATTTGACTTCTATTGCAAATTCAAGAGATCGAGTTATGGAAGGTCAACTGTACATAAAATCTAAATAAAAATACTTGTACCCTAAAACCAAGAGGTGCATATTAACAAGTTTTTATGGTTAAGGACATCTCCCATCCGAATTACTAACGATCTAAGAGTGTAGCCAGTAGTTTTGAACTATCGGTGATCAGCCTTTATGGTCGTTTTGCAACAGCAATGACTTGCAATGTCGATGCCTCGAAGCAGAGATGGCTGTTGTTGTCGCTCGCACGTGCACCGCTTAGGAAATGTCTTTGTGAAAAGAATTCGCAGACCGGTCGGATGTTAAACTCATGTCCACATACCCGGTTGTAGCTATGATGTCACATATTAACCGTTTCTCTTGAAGGTCCAAGATGTTGCTTATTTACCCATATATCGGCTATTATGGAAATCAATAATATTGTTGTGGGAGGCTCGGGTCGCTATTAAACCATTTCTTCATTCATAAACAAAATATACTCCAAAATTTTCTAAAATTGTTGATATACTTACCAAGGGTAAGTGATGTAGTAACATACATACTTTGCTTCCATCCAATGGAGTTGAGCATATATTTTACGAAAAGACCACGTCCAGCACGCAGTGAAGAAAATATAGCAGCTATAACTGAGATTGTACACGAAGAGCGTGGAGAGTCGATTCGGCGCTGTTAGCAGCAACTCGGACTGACGTATGAAGCGACTTGGCGCATTTTGCGTCGAGATCTTAAATTGAAGGCGTACAAAATACAGCTTGTGCTAGAACTGAGCCGCTCGACCTTCCCCAGCGGCATCACTTGTCTCTATAGGCTCTTGAAAAGTTCCAAGAAGATGCGGTTAATTTCTGGCTCAATGGATATGCAAACAAGCAAAATTGCCGCATTTCGGACGAATAGCAACCTGAAGAGATTCAAGAGTTGCCATTTCATCCAGAAAAACAACTGTTTGGTGTGGTTTGTCATTAGTTATCAAAAATTTGTCTAAGCGGATGGACCATCTGAGACGTAGCCGCGGCTAACATTTGAAAAAGACAATCTTCAAAACTTAAATGCCAAAGAATGTTCTTCCGAATGATAATAAACATTCCCCATTAAATGTGAAGTGTCTGTGTTTTTTTTTCTAAAAAAAAGTAGGAAACCTCGAAATGAATCACCCTTTACATTGCGATAAGTATCTTCACTTATTTCAAATGTCACTGCGACCGTTAGTTGAGGTATTTCAGTGTACTGACTCAGGTATCAAGAAGGGCACTCACCGTATTTAGAATTATCCGACCTTTCTTTTAGTTTTGTTGAAAGTGCCTTATTATACATATTATTTTTATAAACCAAATTCACCCAAAAGAAGAGCGTCAACGGTACATTTTCATCAATTAAAATGTTGTTGTGCGAGTGGCCAGAGACTGTTAAATGCATTTGTATGTTTGCTCTTATTTCCTGTTTGGACTCGCAATATTTTCTTTTTGGAAAGTGTGCGTTTCATCACAATTTCAATAAGTGATTAAAACTCTGTTTACTCCCGTCAATATTTGCGGATTTAAGGATTAATATTGAAAACAGCGAATAATGGCAGCAAAAAATATTTGCGGAAAAAATACGCATTTTGTGGGTGGTGTAATCCCTGCTTATGTACATACGAATGTACGCGTGGGTGTGTGTACACGAAGCTCGTGGATGAAACGTGCTCCATAAAATATTCAAAATTATTTATTTAATTTCCGTAAAGAGAACATTACAAATATACATTAAAATTGACAACCACCGAGGATTGTAGCGCAAATAAATTATCGACTTATGTGTGGATACATTGAGTACATGTCTATGGATACATACATATGTACATATATGTACATAGATAGCCTGCGATGGAACAATAAACTGTGCCGATTTGCCCGAAATCAGTTTGAACTAGTGGAAAATCGTCAGACTTATAACAGAAAAGGGTAGGAGGGCCTGAACAGAAGTCAGTTAAAATTGCTCCTGAGACCACAAGTATTACATAATGGTTTTGAACTAGTACGACAGGGTACCAGGTTGTTTAATAAGTTTTGGCGTTCGATAAGAGGGGCGTTGCTATTAGCCCAACTTTTTTTTTCCATTTCAAACCGTCAATTCATTATTCGTTTACAAGCCATTTAGTGTCGCCGTGTCACAATATTTTTTTACAATGGAAAAAATTGCATATCGTGCAGTGATAAAATTCTTATTTTTGAAAAGTGTAGCACCAAAAGAAATTCACGAACGAATGTTAAAATTGTATACTCAATGTTCACCTCCAATTAGAACAGTAGAAAGATGGGTTGCTGAATTTAAACGTGGTCGTACAAACCTTGAAGACGATCCACGTGAAAAACGTCCTCAAATGAAATGAAATGAGTAGTATTTTGCAGACCTTCCGGATTCTCACTTCAGGGATGGGATCCACAGATTGGAGGATCATTGGAGCAAGTGTATTAATGTTCAGGGAGATTATACTGAATAATAAAGTGATTTTTTCTTATCAAACGACAAAACTTATTGAATAACCTGATATATTTGTCAGAAAAGATTAAACATAAGAGTAAAAAGTCATAACTAGTTGATATTACTGCAGGATATGAATAAGTATACACAATTTCCAGCATGTACTGTAAGAAACATAGCCTGGCCTACAATAATTTGCTCCCTCAGATTTTAGACCTGATTTTGGGTATATTTTGTAAACTAATTCGAAAATATCAGAAACATTTTTCACGTCGCTCTCGTTTATTGCCAATTTCATTGCCAAAGTAAGTAGAATACAAGAGAATTGCCGTATTATTGATCGTTTAATTGTAAGCAAACCAGAGCTCTCTGCTGGCATCTAGTAGCAGCAATAGAGATTGTACTCCCCAGCGTACCGACTGAAGATATGGAGCTGAATCATACCAATTTTTTATACGCCAGTGTAGTGAATATTTAGCATATTTTGTATAGACACATAAAAATAATGACACAAAGACTCATATTTAGCTGTTTGCTCATATGAAAAGTCGAACAATAATCGAATTTTGCTTTAATATATTTTACATTTTTCGATCATATTTTGTGATATGCGAAATTAAGACAGCAAGAGCTCTATAATATAAGATAAAAACCAACAACTACTCAGAAATCCGCATCGAAAATAAAATCCAACTCGATCGATCCTCCAAAATGTTTCAATAATTGACCACTAACACATTTGCGTGCAGAAATTTACATATGTTTGTATACAATATACACTTGTCTGGGAATTATATAACCAAATATGCACCCAGATGATGTGCATGCGCTCGAGCCCAAGCGGGATATGGCACATTGGCAAGGGGCTGGGCCACCTGGACAGGTGGTCGTCAGTCGCACACACGGAAATCTAGCTCTATTCGCCGCCACACAAGCGACAGGTTGTGCCAGCAAGTGTTCCGCCTCCATGAGTACCACCACCGCCACCGCTAATGCCCCACTTTCCATTTGCACAAACGTGAAAAGCGCATAGCCACCCAATCACACCAGCAAACTGACAACACAACAAACTGACAAACTGACAAACAGGCAACGGCACAAACGGATAACAAACAAGCAAGTGCTCTTGCAACCGCTGTTCATCGCTCAATCTGTTCACATGAATTGTGGTTTACATTTTATTATTGATGCCAATTGTCGATATGGCAGCGATATTGGCAGCCACCAGCCAACAGCAAGCGACCGCGAGCCACTACAACAAAGCCAAAACCAAAACCCAAATAAAGCAGAAAACAAAAAAAAACCGAAAAACAGAAAAATCGGCGGTTAAAGTCATTAACAAAAACAACAAAAACCGGCAATGATTACAACATAGTATGCAATTTTTGGGCATTCGTAGTAATGGCGGCCCACATTTGTGATTGTTTGGTGGCTGCTGGTTGTTACAGGTTGTAGTCGGTGGACGGTAGCAAATTGATTTTGTGCAGAATGAATGCCCCACCGCAGCTCTGCGCTAACCATTGCATTGACCGCCGTGCCACAGTTGCTGCAGCGCCCTTAGCGGCCACAAATACGGTTAGAGATGTTATGAATAGCTCTAATGATTTCGGGTGGATGCACCTCTGACCATCTCTACGTTTCACTACTTCTATGGGTTGGCATTAGTCAAAAATTAATTGAACGTCACTGATGCGAAACTGTTGCCCTTTAAAGTATGGAATAAAATAGTACGAACGCTTTTATTATATTTTGGTGTTTATAGTTAATTAATTTGTAGCCACCCGAGCTTTTCGCGTGAAATATTAAACTAATTACAAATAATTAAATTTCAGTTTTCCTAACGGATCCAAAGTCAGCAGACCAAAATCGCAGTCAACTACGTATGAGTATACATAAATACCGCAATTATTTGGTATGAAACTCAATCATAACCCCCTGCTCGTCCACATACAAGCGGAGCATGATCGGACTGCAGCTCTGTGTCTGCTGGCGATCGTAAGTGCTGATCCACAGCTCAGCCACTCAGCCACTGAGTCTAAGCCAAATGAACGCTCACAGCATATGTCCACCATTCCGGGAGAACCCCTACCCCACCACGCTTCGTTCAAGAATTCCACTCTAAAACCTACCACGACACATCTGCAGCGTCACTGTAATTTTGTGAACTGCAATTGATCCTCCACTAGTGATTTTGCTGTCATGCCATTCAGTGCCTTACCATCATGTCCCATGTCGCACAACAAAGACGCATATTGCCATCTACTTCTGCTGCCCCCGTCCCCTTCTCGTCCGCCCCACACACAGATACACGCTCACAAAGTGTTTCCAGGCGATGTGGAGACTAGCTGCGCGGGCACATGCACCGGTGAGTCGTGTTCTGACCGCCCCTTTTGATTCAAACGATATCAGATTTAATTTTTCTTTATTGCGTTGATTGCCATGTGCTATTGACCGCTGGCTCCGCTGCCTCACTGCCTCACTGCCTCACTCATTTGGGGGAGCACAACGCGCAAGGATGTCGTACTCGCTGCGAGTATTTGGCGACGTTCTATTATAATATACGCAATATTGTTCGAAGTATAGTATAACAAAATCCATATACTGGTTTGTGCATTTTCTGCAACATTTCGTAGGTACAGTCTTTCACCAACTTGGTAGTTGACTCCTCGGTAGCGAAGCCATGCACAAGGTGTAAGAACGTATTTTCAGCATTCTGTAAGATACAAGTGGGTTGAATGAATAAAGAACAAATTTCTAAGGCGGGTCCTTTTTGTATAATAGTCATTCAATAAAGCCATGCAAAGTTTCGGCAATGCAACAAAAATGTATCGAGGTTTTCAATTCCAGGAAGTAACATTCTGACTTACTCAGATAGTCAAGGTCCCAATATAAGCTAATGGCTGGAAAACCCCGCAATTATAACTCTTTGAAATGCGGTTGTCCAAATATGAATATGACGAAAGACCTAAAACTACCTAAAAAACAATTGTGATGAACCTTTATTGTTCCATTGTTTTCGGAAAGGGATTACGGCTACTTAACGGCATAAGCAGGTAGAAAACTTTCGCCAGATCATGCAATTTCGGACAAAAAGTTCAAGGTTGTTTAGGTAGTTAGCTTTAGCACAACAAAAACTCCCAAGGTAACACAAATAAAATATATCAGAGGTGTGATGAATATTATTTCCCTATCTAAAGCTTATCACAAATCGAACAATAGATTTTAGACAGTTTGAAGAATAAAATCCTGGCCAACGTAATCCTCCTATTCTTACTGATAAATAGGGATATGACAGTTATTGCATTAATGTCATTATGCTTAGCGAAGCAAAAAAACCCAGTATTTTTCAGATACCTCACAAAAAGCAAAAAATATGTATTCAAGCTCTCTATGTCGGTGAAATATACTGATATTTAATGTTGGATAAATCTGTACTAACTACAGTGGCAAATTCAGAGAGACATGGTGGACATTTCCTCCCCAAGTAAATACTGTATTATATATATTTGGCCGTCTTCGTTTATTTAGAATAATATAATAAATTAAATATGTCCTTCTTTGGAATAAATACTAACAATAAAATTAAGCTACTTTTAAGAAAATAATTAATAACACTTAATAAATAATAATTGAAAAACACTCCACCTAAATCAATCCCAAATATCTTAATATTGCTACCCGTAAGTATAAAAATTATTTGGATATGGCACAAACTGATATGGCGAGTACCAGTATTGTCCTATAGCCGGAGCGTAAGTGGGTGGGTATACTGGACAGCAGTGCCTGGGTGGATATGGGTAAAGGGCTGTCTTCCTGCTTGCTGGCGCCTGGTTCTTCATTCGGTTTTGAACTTTGGATTCTTGGGCTGCATCAACTGCCCAAAACTTTCCGCGGCCTGGTTTATTAGCGGGCCGTGCAACGCGTACAAACAACTTGTTGTGACTCAGATTGTGCCTGACCGTGTCCTTCCAGTTATCGTTATTGTTGAGGAAGTATGGACAGTTTTCCTCAATCCATTTATATATGTCTTTCAAAGGCAACATCTTCTCACTGCTAGCACGAATCGCCGTCGCAATTGCATGACTATACGTCATTCTAATGTTGGTGGCAAGTTGAGGCCTGTACTCGTATGATTCTGGGTGGTAGGGTTCACGGACTGGCGGATTGTTTGCCGGTTGATCTGCCACTCTAATTTCTTCTCTATCAGGGAGCATCATCTCCATATCATTGAAGATATTGGTATCGGCTAAAAGTGATCTTATAAAGAATTTAGAGCTTTGCATCTTGAGATTTTAAGATCAGAGCGTTGGTTCTGTCAATTCGAAAGTCGGTGATAAAATGATGAAGTTCCCAGATTTTGTCTACTTTTTATACTGTTTGCTCGAATGAAAATAAACACATACATTAACTCAAGGCCGAATTTTATGCATTGTCTTTCAGATAATCCCTTTTGATTTTCTTAATACAACCCGTCCAGGAGAGAAACAAAGGAGAGAACTTGTTTCACTTTCTTACCTTATATCTAGACTTAGCAGGTAAAAAAATGTGTTCAATTTTGTGGACTTTTTTTCATTCACTCGTATACATATTTGCATAGTTTCCCAAATTTACCTGATCTGAGTAATATCTTAAATTATCAATTCAGTCTTATCTTAAAGCCATGTGCAGTATTGTTTCACCTAATCTTTGTTTAGAGACTGACTTTGGAAACTCAAATAGTTTCACGGGTTAACTTTTTTATTCGATCTTGTTCCTCTAATAACTTATTTCAATAACAGCACCATGAGCAAATCCTGAAAATTATGCTTTGTTCTCAGCTCTTTTTTAGACTTTTTGAACTTCTGGAAACCGATACCATAATTATTTCTTAATATTTCATTATCTTAAAAGAGTGAAAGTACTCTTTACATGAGTTAGTTCTTATTAAAGATATCAATCATATATGGTTCCTCATAAACGTTCGATCAGGCGTTAATTAAAGCAAAGCACACTTACTGTGATAGGATTTACATCTCCAAATCAAAAAAAGTTTAACATAGACTTGACTTTAATGATGAAAGCCAGTTGTAGATCGAACAAACTCAATTCAGGCTTAGTGAAACATATTTTAAAGACTTAAAAATATAAATATACATATGTATATGTAAGTAACTAGTTGTTCTCGGAAAAAAGTTGGGCCTAAACAAAAAGCCGAACATTATTTATCAGTATCATATTTATTATCTGGAAATTGTTATTTGACTAAGGATGTTTCGCAAAGTTTAACATTTAATGAATTTAATTCGAGTATGAAATTATTCCACTCGGGTATCACCACCACTTCCCTCAGGCATGCAGACGTCCATGACTATTTAAGAAGAGCCTGTCACAATCACCGATCTCCACATTTAATCCCAGCCAGATCGCGATACTTCTCTTCATACGCTGCCAACGACATGTACGACTCAGACGACTCGTTTGACAAGTGGGCGTGTCGCGCTTATTATTAATGCGTCGAGTTCTTAATTTATATATGTACGATACTACTATACATACTTTCCAAAAGGAACGACGACAGACCGAAATCCAAATGCAAGGAATCAAACATGTAGCAAAAATGGGGAAAACGAAAACCAACCGTCAGAACGGAAGACTAGAGAGACAAACTGATGCGCACTTCCCCACATCTCAAGCTGTCACTCCGATGCCCGCTTGTCAGCCTACCTTGGGCTCGTCCCAAAGTCTCCGGTGCGAATGCGCACAGAAAAGAAGTCATTTACGCGTGCACATATACATACACATGATACTCTGTATGGTTGGGCTGTCGCGCGGCTTCCAATATGAAACACAACACCAACAACGTATTGATTGCGTAGTTTCGCACAGGTCTACTTCTCGAAATACGAACAAAAAGGAAATAAATTACTTTAAATGGTTTGGGATAGCAAATTGCAATTTACCACTCGGAAGATAGCCCCGGCACACATATCAATGGACGAATCACCAAGTATTAGCCAATATTAGCGATCGCGGCGACCCAACTACGCACACATATGTATGTTATGGGTACATGCTCTCACGAATGCGTGTGCATGTGTAATAATTTGCAGCGACAGTTGACGGAGATTGAAATTGAGGTGAGTTGGTGGCGCATCGGCGATTAAAATGAAGAGAGAACAAGAAAAAAACAACTAAATTTTAAATCAACTTTTAGGAGACGCATTTGCACCCCCATTGTAAAGCTTTACGGCGAATTCCAAGTCTACGCCTGTGACGTCGACGTTGTGCTAGTGGCAGTTTCGGCCCACTGCCAGGTGAAGACCACGACGATTGTAATTGGTAGATGTCTACTATGTTGAGATTGCGTTGAGGACGAAGTGGTGACGTTGAGGATAACGAAATTCGCCACGTCGCCTCAAAAGTCTTCGGAATCAGCGCTTGGATAAGCCACTAGCATGGCATTTATAGTACGAGTATAATGATTTAACAACCGCCTTCACTGGTCGACCATGGCTGAAGGCAGAATGGGCCGCATGGACAAAATGGACAAGCTAACCTGTGTTTATTATTGCACTTGACATCAACTACAAACTAAATCTAATATACTTACATGCATACACATGAAACAATATATTGCGAATTTATAAGCTCGTGAAGAATACAATGAACATAAACACAAAATATATTCATAAAAAATAAACACTCGAATAGTAGACAATAGAAGACGGTTTCCAAAGGAACCTAGTTATAGGAAGTAGGAATCATGTTGTTCGTAGTTTTAGATGGAATCGGATGATCGTTCTATATGGCACTGTCTATTAAAACATTTCGCACCTTTCAAGAAGGTCATACAGGTTACCTTATAAATTTAAGACCCCGTAAGCGCTGAACACTTGGAAATAGCGTTTCACTTCAGAAACACACTTACATATGTGTTTGACATTGGCGGTTAAAATCGTTTATATAATATTAGAGTTGGCCCCTAATAAGGTTTATTACATCATATATATGTTAATACCCGAGCAGCTAAGCATTTAAGCCACTCGGCTGCGTAATACCAATTTTTCATTTGGTTAATTTTTTTTTTCGGCTGTTGCAACATTGGGTTCCTTTGTCTTCGCCGGAGTGAACGATTTGTACATTTGGCAAGAGATTTTATCAATTGTGGCAGTGCGATATGAAGACAGCGCCTTGAGCAGTGCATTGATGGCAAATATGGGCGTGTCCTGATCGAAACATAAAGAAACAATGCACAAACACTTGCATACGTATTTGTTTTCATATAAAGCTCTGCAATAGGGTGTGCTAAAGAGCTTTCATATTCAAAACATATTGAAAATTTTATAAACTGTATTTAGAAATAAAAGCACATGAAATACAATAAATAATAATAATAGAAAATTACCTTACTCAGAAATACAAGAGAGATCAGCTGTGAAGTGGTCAGTGTAAGTTTTCATTCAAATATTTAAAATAACTTTTTACAATTAGTCAGTTAAAAAAACACTCTAATGTAACGATGCATGTCGAACACAATTCGTTGCAGTTCTTAGCTAGTTTTTTTTTTTCTTTTCGCCGGTTACGGCAATTCACCATTCTACAAAAATACGATTCTCATTACGTGATATTCTTTTGGATCGGCCATTGGTAGAGTAACATCGGAAGTAAATTTTTCATTATTTCGAATACGTGAAACCGTAATTTGATGAGCTTCGGTTATAACACTTGATTATACCTGTCAATGATACTCGTAATAGTGTCTCCCCTTTGCTGAAGAATGGCAACTCTGTTACTCCGTTCAGTAGATTAAATGTTAAGCAATGGACTCTGCCAAGGGAAATTCCGATTTTTAGAGTAAACTGCATAAGGAACTTATGGTGACCTTGAACATTGTACAGACACTTTTGCGGAAGGAATACGCCAATCTCTGTTAATAGTTTTAAAAGTGACCCGTTTTATGTCCTTTTGTTGCCGTAAAAAAAAAACAATGAAACAACTGTTTGTGGTATGCATTGTTCTCTTGCCACTTTTTGCGGCAGATTATAAACCGTTGTGTGACAAAGTTATATAACAATAGTTTCCAGAGTCACTTTAGAACAGAAGGTGTTGCCACTTTTTGCGGCAGATTATCAACCGTTGTGTGACAAAGTTACATAACAATAGTTTCCAGAGTCACTTTAGAACAGAAGGTGTTGAACTACCTGTAAGTAAAGGTTGAAAAACATCCGTAATTAAAACAAGCATTCGGTTTAACCCAAAAAACCTTGACTCTCAAACATGAAGACTTTAGACAAAGCATTAATGCTCTACATTTCACACTGCGGCTCCCCAAGTACCCACGCATAATTCTTTGTTTGCCGTGAAGGACAAAGGAGCTTTGCAGTTCCTCTATGCTAATTTAAATGTCGCTTATTTTGAATTGTTCGGAACCCTTGCAAGGTTTTGACAATTTATGTTAATGCAGAAAGCTTTTCTCAGAACTTCAAAAGACTCTAACACGCATCATTTCTGTACCTGTTTACTAACCAACGCTAGAACGACTTTTTAAATAGAGAGCACTTTGCGGCTACTTGAGAGAATTTCTCTCTTCAATCCTTAATTTTGCTTAGCGTCGGCCTTGCACCTGCTTTTTGATACCCTTGAAATAATATGACGTTTTATTAGCTTAATCCACTGTTATCCTTGGATTTTAACCTTGGGTCGCATTATTTTACTCATTTAATAATAATTACTGAAATAATTAATTTCACTTTTTTTTCTCAAGGGCACTGTATCAAACGCGAATACTTTTGACACTTTTTAGTTAGAATATGGATAACAAATATGTAAAGCGCTATATTGCATACCAGGGAACATTTATTAGACTAGATGACTAAATCGGCCTCAATTTTTGAATAGCTATACTTTCAGAAAATTATTTGTAAATTAAAACAAAATGTTGGCGATGTTTGTAGGTGCGTAATGGTGAATGTCCAAAGAATTAATCTCGCAGTCATGCTGAAGCATTTTCAAGCGAACGCTGTTGCCAAAGGCGCTGTGACTGGAGAAGACAATAGGCAATCGTCGCTGTTGTGGCATGCAGCAGGAACATTCGTCAATCTGCTTGGAATAATCGAATGATGAGTACACAAAAAGACTTCATTTATGTAATTGATGGATGTGCGGCAAGCGCTAAACAAAACGTACACACGCATGCGCAGATCAAAATTCAAAAAGTTACACATTTTGAATACTTATCACAAGGCAAATCAGTGCTGCTGGCTAGAAGTGTTTGTGTGCGCCTAATATGTGCTGAGATGCATACACGGGTATATGGATGTGACCAGCCATCGAATGCATCCACCACGCTCGGCATTCAACCGAGCAACAGTCACCTGCTGCTTGATGGAATCAATGTTTATTGCTGTTTTACACACACTACTCGATGAAATCAGAGGAGCAGTCTGTTGTTGTTGTTGTTGGCATAGGTTGCTGTGCGCTTTCTTAGCAACAAGTTCGTCATCGTTTCGTGTCTCTCATAAAGTCTGGGACTTAACATGGCAATTAATAAACCGCGTACAAACTGTCAAAAGCATTGACATTTCTCAACATTACAGAACTCAACTCCTCTGGATGCGCCACTCACCCTTCGCTGGAGGCTGCACTCGCCCGCCATACGCCGGCCGGTGTAGGGCAGTGTCGTAAATTCCACAGCAACGCAGCGCGTAAATTTATATTATGTGTGGTCCACAAATATTTCGACCGCTTGAAGAATTGTGAAGTTTCTAAAAAATGATCCTTCGCCTCCAAGAACCGCAGCCCCCTCGCGTTTGTGGTTCCACTTTGCAACTCGTTGGCAAAAGGGTATATGGTTTGCCCAAACGTACTATAAAGTATATACAAATATATTTTCTTAAATCTACCGAACACACCCAGCAGTCAAAGCATCTGTGCTCCTCACTGTGTGACTGATAGTTAGTGCGTCAACACTTGCAACGCTGTTAGAGAAAATATAACTCTGAAGGCAACTATCATATAAATCTGTTTCATGTCTATACTTACAATGAATTCAATGAAAGAGTGATTTGAAAATTATAAAATTTCTGGTGTTTTGTGTGGATTCAGCGTGAACTGGTGTCGAACGAAGGTGTCTTCGTACCGATCTCACCAAGAAATTACCACTTTCAATGCATATAGGATGCCAGAGGACGGCGTGTATTTGGTGATTCCCCATATGATTGACGACTGGTCGGTTGATCGCCGAATGAGTGACTGTTGTAAGATGACAACTGAAATATGAACGATTTTCGTCAGCTCATTCATGCGCCGATCATGGCAACAGCAACTCCGATCGAAACTTAAGGTCCATGTAAAGGCACATGCGGCGTGTGGAACTAAATTTCCACTTCTTTTCCGCATTTCACAATTACTCAAATGGGCATTTTGACATTTTTTATGAATAATTTCTTTACGAATTTATTTCGCCTTCAGTCATTTGGGCTCTTCACATGGAGCGTGTGTAGTATGACTGAAATATTAGCGTTTGCACAATTTGTTAGGCTTCTTATGTTAACCGCTTCCCTGCTCAGCTTCGATTCCGGGTGGCGAGTGTTAAGGATAAGCTAGTTAGACGGAGCAAACTAAACATATTTGCTAAATAACTGTAGTTATACAGGTGTCTAAATCTGTTGTTGGATATATGCAGAGGTCAAAGCAGCATTGTACTGTTATAAAAAAGTATACGTATGTAAGCACAAGTACATATACATATACAAACAAATTTTTTTTTTAAATTTCATCACCCAAAAATCGTGACATTCAACTACATATTTAATATGTACTTAAAAATTGCAGAAGACGAAGTTCTCTATATAGAATCAATGCCACCGTGTATCCGGTGGGGAATCTTAACTCCATATTTAATTTTTAGCAGACTTCATATGTACTGGAAAAAATTCTTAATCCATATTTACCATTTTATATAAAATCCCTTAAGAATTTATCATTTTGTTCTGATTAAGGTACTTGCATAGTTAAACATCTTTGGGTTAGTAAGTAAGGAGCTTCATTTATCGTCGCCTGCTACCAAAATCTGGCGCCAATCGCGTGTCATCACTTCACGTTCGACTTCAATGGTACACATTGTAATATTTGTTTTCAACACCGTAACGTCAACGTGAAAACGATTACGCCTACACTCGAAATACTCGGCTTCCTCGATCTATCGCACAGACAGACTTGGGCTCTCACTGGCAACGGCATATACGAGTAAACGAACGAAACGAATAAGCGACAGCGGCAACAAGCTCATATGCACACATCCCGCATGTTGGATAGAGCAGAAGCTGTTGCACGAAGCGGTTTCCACATCGGAAGCTATAATGGGTGTAGTCATCATACGATTTCTTCATCGTCAAGACGATGTGACGATGCCAGACGAGCATTCAGGTGGAAATTGCACACAACGCTGTGTTGGTGGTTGGTGGCAGCAGGCGGCACACTGGAAGCTGACGACTAGCAACTGGCAATTCGAAACTGAAACGAGCAATTGGCAGCTGGCAGCAAGTACATAATATCCATTAACCTTGCGCGAATTAAAGTCGGAGTTATAAATGTTTGCATTACTGTAATGCGCATGCTCGTGTGCAACATAATGCAATTTCGCCTCTTCGCAATTTTGGCGCTGGCACCGCTCATTCGAAGACTTTTAACTTTTCATGTGCAGCCCGAGTATGTGTGCGTGTGGTGCGCTCAGTGCTGAATGTTGGTGTCTCACTGCGAAATGTTCAATAATATGACCATTAAATGTAACAACCGACCTAACCCCAGTCATTGTTAACTGGAAACATACATTTTGGATACGTACATATTTCAGATCCGTGAAGGTCTACCTATACAGAGAAACATACATACATATATGCACATTACATGTTCATTCATAATATATATTGTCGCTCGAACGACAATTTATGGCGATAGTTCAGAAGTAAGACTCCCTTGTAGCTAAAATCGCACACATGTTTGGCAGAATGGTCGGATTGGGGAAGTGAAAGTACTACTTGTCGTCGACGTATTAAACGACGAGTTTTAATATTTCGGAAGTTGAGCACATTTGGAAAGGAGGATAGGAAGAAGAAGAGTGCTGGAATTAAAATACCGGTGCACACCTTGTACTACTACTTAGTACACATACACAGCGTCACCTAAAAGACAGCATCTCACGGCTACATGAGCTGCTGGATTCCCTTCGGCCGTCAGCGGGAGCAGCCGAGTCGAGGATTGCAATTGCAGCCGCGCACGTGATCATCGGCTAATCCCTTTGATTCAAAAGTACATCCGAGTACTCATTAAGCCAGACCAAAACGAAAAAGAACAAGCCGCGGCCACTTTATGAAATTATTAATTTCTTGTTTCCGTTGGGCAATTGGCCAGAGGCTCTGGCTTGTGGTCGAAGTGCAATCGTCCTTTGTTGCCGCCTTGTCGTTGTCATTGCAGCAGCGGGACAACGTCAACAAGCTACACCACAGTGAGCTTAAAGCCTCGCATTTACGAATGCATTCGAGTATATCTTCTGCATATATTTATATACAATTATGTGTATATGAATATATGAGTGGATGTAGATGGAATCGGGAATGCCTGATATGGTAATGGTCTCGAAGTGCAAATGTAAATACAGGCGTGCATGCGTGAATCGCAGTGTAGGTAGGTTTGTGTTTCATGCATCATGTTTCCGTATACATGAATGCAAATGCGACATGCGCCCAACTGATGTTGCTACCATTGACACAGCTGCCGCCGTCCAATCAAACAAATCGTCGGACTCCGCGAATTCTGGTGATTGGTGTTAATGTTTGCCTTTCGCATTATTGTTGTTGCTGCTTGGGTTAGTGCATTTGTATTATTGCCGATGTCGCCGCAATGCAATACACCGCCACCATTAGCTTGTTGCACGTTGCATGTTGCATGTCCCAACATTTGCGCATTCGACTGCTCGACATGTTCTCATGTAAATTATGGTCCACACACATATGCCCATAATATACTATAAACACATATTTATAAAATCGTGCCTCCTAATATCTGGGTTTTGTTATTATTCCCTTGCCTCCTGAATTCGGTGGTATCCATTTGAAAGGCTTTGTTCCAAATACTCTCCCGTAAGCATTTGGCTTTTATTAATTATGTTAGATATTTTAGTATGGCTAGGTAGCTCTGCAGAGTCGAATTGGTTTATCGAAGCACGAAACAGATTTCTTAAGTGATCTCTCCTTCTCCGTTTTATCTATACTTTAAGCATACATACATATGTATATTCCATATAAGGGTGTGATGTAATACTAAAACTTTTTAATTTAAATTTGGCGCGAAAACCCATTCATCGAAATATTTTTTTCTATGCGACTGTCATGACTTTCTGTGCTAAATGTCATATCAAAGTAATCATCAGGGTTTAGTACCCGCTTGTCTCTTTAAATTACATAAAGTGCATTCGCCGATGCTTTCTATCCGGAAACGGACGATCAATCGGCTGAATATCGTGGCAAAGATGAGCCGAAGCCGAAAAACCACGTCAAAGCCGGTCAAAAATCAAGGTTATGTTGACATTTTCTTCGATTATCGAGATATAGTGCACTTCGAACTCCTTCCGACGGGTCAAACGGCAAACAAGGAATACAATTTCAGAGAAACCGGAATTATGGACCTACCACTCTGTGCGAAAAGTCTTACTATTTTTTGCTCATAGTAGCACATACCTTTATCCCATAGGTAATTGTATTATAATTCGATTTAATCGTAAATATGTACGTGTGTATCTTAATATCAATTGCGACGCTATTATACAAGTATAAGCCGTAACTGTAAAGGCCTATAATAAGATAAAAAATACATAACATAGTAAAAATAAACAACTGGACATTAGTTAGTAGATGAAAAAAATTAAAATAAATTCAGAAAATATTAATTAGTAGCTGGATTGTCCAAACTGATAATAATCCGGCCTCTAAGCGATCGACTTGCCGGTTAAGCTTTCGATTCAAGCTGTTTGTGAGGTACTTTTTGACCAGGTGATTTTACTGCAGAATATTTTTGTCGCCGTACGTAGTACATACTAATGTGCATATGTTTGTACGTATTCTACACAGTAAATCGGTAATCAGCTTAAATGCTCCCGTTGCTGCCGCCACCAACTACGAGTACCACAGCCGCAGCGGCATCCGACGCAGGCGAAGAATAATCGTCACCAAATAATGCTCTCTAAATTCGAAATTGATTTATGTGAGTGCTGACATACTCACATGTCTACACGCGTGCGTATGTATGTATTTGCGTGGTAATCAATCAAAATTATTTGTCATTTATCCCTAAAGTAGTAGACGAGTAGTTGTGTTGTGACAAAAGTCAAAGCCTTCAGCCATGACAACAATAAACGCTGCAGCAACAAAGGCAACTCCGGCAATGATAAAATCATCAGTGATCATCTCGGCCACGGCGACGATTGTCCACATGGAATGACACACGCATTTAATGATTCAGATTTGGTACGCACGCTTTGGACAATCTAGGAAAACAACAATAGCAACTAAAGCTGTAATCGCCCTGAACTATTCTGTACTTCACAATAACCAGGCATAACGAAAATGCTCGACGAATAAAATTAACAGGATTTTCGAAAAGATCAAAAACTGTTGAAGTGTCAGTGGACTATTGTCCAACAGACTTCGAAGTGTTGTACGTGTGCATGTGTATTTATGTGCGCAGTTGCATTGTGTGAAACGGGTAACTGAATCGACATTGTCTGTGGTGGAGGTCGAGCTTTTCATTGGACAGTGGTCGAAGTCATCAAGCGACTCATAGCGTCAGTTACACACTTCGAATGCAATGCATAGAAATAGAACAGATAGGAGGCCACCTAAATCGAAAATCATGAGGTGGTCTCATTCAAAGAATGTTTGTCACACATCCATACATACATATGTACATACATATCGTATACTGTAATTAACTCGCTGTTATTAATGATTCTTGATCGCATTATCAATTTATTCGGTTTCGTTGTCAAATTGTTCCAATGACGTTATGCTTTTTTGACAATTCTTTGTTGCGCGAATTTCCTTCCCCTGGCTTTCGTGAAAAGCATATCCCATTTATTTTGTTACTTTAGAGCTGGACGAGGTTTGTAAGAATCGTCAAGTGTATTACAAGTTATTTTAAGCCGAGACTCAAACTTTGTGACAAGATGCGAAAGTTTTTAGTTCATGGAATTATTTGCAAATGTTTTTTATGAAGGTATAACAAGGTGTACAGAGTAATCGTCGAGGTCACTCGGTTACTTTTCTTTGAAATTTTAATAAACGAAATTGTTTTGACAAATAAAATAATGCCACTGCTATTAAATAGATACATTTGAATATTTTTACTCCAATTCAGTATTATTTCTGTATTTGCTTATAAAAGCGCATATAAAGGAAATATTTTTGTAGACCTAAGTAATAGGTTTTGGTTATGTGAGTACACATAAACACGTGTGATTACATTCATAATTTGTCTCAGATTAGTTTCGGCAATATAAAATATTTTCATCCATCATATTTGTTTATTTGAATCGTCCAAGATCTTGTGAAATGAAGGCAGTCCTCTTGGTATCTTGGGTATTGGCGATGGCGCTTTCATATGTCTAAAAGCTATAAATACCACAAGCGCAGATGAATATATTGTTTCTAGTATTAGTTAACTATTCAAAATATACAATATGGAAGCGATATTTACTGCGTGAAGCAACAATTCATGAGTAAATGGGGTGGGAAGATGAGCTTTCCCCTTTCACCTACTTCTGATCTGACTTTTCATATTTTTGTATGTTTGAATGTACACATATTAGTCCACATAGCCGTTTGGAAGCTCAGATTAGAATGTTTTAGTATTTCGCAAATAACACACCTTACATACATACATACACATATTCAGATTTAGCATAACGTCCATGTTACCAATACAACTGCTGTGTAATTATGGGTTTATCTGTGGTGGCGGTTGGCTCATCGGCCGTTGGATGCTGCCGCCGCGCGTCTACCGTGATTAGATGTTAGACATTGAACATTCGACAGGCCATCATTAATTCGATATTTTCGAAACTAAACCAGTTCATTTGTTGGCAGTGGAAGTGGCTCGCGCTCACGATTATGTTTTGCTTTTAATTTCTGACTTCTTGCAATTTGTTCATGCTGGTTCCGCAAACTGCATGACTTCTCTTTACCCACGTACTTATGTATCTCTATATGTATAATATGTATAAGTGTAAGAGCTTTGACGGCCCAAAGGTCATCAAGAAATACGCCAAATGGGAAACGAAACAATATCAAAATCGAAGGTTATGTGGTAAAATAAATATTGTGCCAATAACGAAAATATTAATTACAAAGATTTGTGTCTGAAGACGGATTCATGTGCTGATATGTGCGTTACGAATTAAATGTGAATGGATTCCTATATTTCTATATGGTATTTTAGTTTATTGGTTACATATGATATATGCTCAGTGTTCCGTTATTTTTAAGTTTAAAATAAAATATATTTTTGATATTTACAAATAAATAAATTCTGGACTACATTTCTACGCTTTAAAATTATTTGTAAACACTTAAAAGTAGGGTGCTACTAGTGTATAGGTGGCCGTAACGCCCACAAGATTGTATAAGGCTAAAATTTTGTTTGCCAACTAACTTTGCAACAGCTAGCAAGCATTGATGCCATCTAACATATTTAGTCGAACAAGACTATTTGAGCTCAATTTATATCTCACTCTTTCCAAAATTAGTAAAATACAATTCACAAAAGTAACGGTGAGGTATTACCTTTTTAGCTTGCGTAACGCTCTTGTAAATGCGTTGCGTGTTCGGTAATGTTAGATTCATTGTGGGGCATTCGAGCCAATCTATCTCTGCTGTCCACATGGCATAGATAAAGGATGGCAAGAAAACAAAGCCACAATCAACGAAACAAAAACTCAAAAACCCTTTGAGACCCAAATCAGTAAACCAAGCGGAAAACGCAACAATAATTCAAATCGCACTTTATTCCTGCCCCGCCCCGACCACCGCCCTACCACGGACTCTAACTTGTCAATGCATCTAATCGACAAGCGACCTGTCGGTGCATACAAAAGCTGAAGCTCAGCTGTGTCAAAACTTTCAGTTGCGCAAAGTGAAGAAGAAGAAACGCCATCAAGGAATTCAATAGAAATGTGGAGAAAATATTCGGACCTGTGGGAGGGAGGAAGGAATGAAGCATTGAAATTTATAGTTGATAGCGTGTGAAGTGTAAACCACCAATGCACCCCCCGCCAAGCTAGAAATATCCACCCAAGTCTGTCCGCCGCCGTTAGGAGGCAAAGAAAGGATTTCTTTTGCAAATCTTCTTATCAGTAAACTTTGAAGTTTGGCCAATCCTTTGCCGGTTGTCAAACAAGTAGAAAGGCTTTTTGCTGGATGCCCGCGCCACATCTCATCTCGTTTGCTGAGTGGTTGAGTTTTTGAATACGGCACATATGTTTGTATGTATATGAGCTGGCATGCACAGGAAAACGTATGTGCATATATGTACATACGAGTATATAGTATTGCATAATGTGCGCGGCCAATACATGTTCCAGTCGAGATTACCGTGTCAACTGCTTGAATGAACGATAATATTGAAAAGCAACGAAAAAGCTCAAGAAGTACAGATTCATTGATGTCTACTAAATAGAATGTATAGAAAAAGAATGCATCAGTAGACAGAAAAATTTAATTATGCAATATGCAACAGCGACTCCCGCAACACCGTCTGTAAAATGTTATCAGTGTGAATATTAAAAACTGTTTAATTCAAAATTTTAAAATTTTGAAATGATTTTATGAAAGCCTAAGGATAATCCCACAGAAGCTCGTTCTCTTTCGATTCGATCTGAATTGAATTTTGTACCTGTTATCGCTTGATATTATTACGCACGTTGGCATTTCAGCAAATACGCTTTTCTCCCGCTCGCAGAAACATAATCCGGCAGCATTGAGCACAATGAACAAAGCGATCACCTGCGGTGCAGTAGACATTGGCGCCTGCAGCAACAAACCGATCACCGACCAACAACTACCGGCCACCGAACCAGGGCCGCCGATCTGCCACGGTCCACTCTCGCACATGTCGTTTGGCACAGACCGCGACCCAGCAGGATTATGTGCCCCATGTACGTGCGTATTTTGGGATTGGCCCCGCTCTGCTTGTTGCCATATTCATAACATAACTGACGGCCAGTTTGTTGTTGTTGTCCTCCAATTGGGACGCCGACAGTTACGTTCTTACAGTTTAAATGAACCTGACGACAGGACGCAAATGATCAATGCACCGCTGCAAACGCCATTAAATACGCATGCGCGAAGAACGCATCGAACAATATAGATTTGCATGGTTGCGGGGCCAGCGGAACGAGAGGCACTTCCCCATGCGCTTATTGCGAGTCAATTATAAATTAAGTTCACAACAAGGGACACAAATGTTTTTATGTACATAAGTATGTATCGAGCGCACCTGCGACTATTCATTTTATTACCTCAAGCGCACCGGTACCTCGCACATGTTTTGATACGTAAACATGGGGACAAAGTTTAGACTCGAAGACACAGTTGCGCATAGTCGGGTGATCATTAGAGTACATGGGCGCATCGTGGCCCCCTCAACCCATTTCTGTATGTATGAACATATCGGCTAGTTGACCAAAAGCTTCCACTGACGTTGTTTCAATTTTAAGATTTTTTCTTTTAAGGTTTGTGGCTAACTAATTTTTTGATATGGCATAAGTTTACTTGTGAATTTTCTTGAAAATGGGAGAACCAGAAACATAAAGGTTGAACCATTTAGTGGAAATCCACTCGATTGTTCTATCGACTGAGACGCCGATCAGATTTTCTGCACAAGGCTTGCTCAAGCGTTTGTGTTGCATACGGGCGCATAAAGTTGACGGAAATGCTATTAGCAGTAATAAATTTACAGTAATAATTTACGTCGTCGGTCTTCGCATGTCATGAACCTTTGGAGGACAGGACACGCCAACCTTTCATACACAGGCATATCTACTATTGACGTTATGGAAATGCCACAGAGGAACAACATTCATAAGGCACATAAAATTTGCTGGAAATTACATGCATGACAGCTCTAAAGTGGGTGTCCTTTACATTCCCACCAAGCTCATATAAATGCTCAGGTTTATCATATATTGGCGTGCATTAGTATTGGTGATTTGCATGACGGGGTGCAGTTGCGTGACATGACCACCGTCGCAGTCATTTCGCGTCATTAATGCCGTCTCCAAGTTTCCAGATACAACCTGGCAGTCTCGAAATTCGAGTTGGACCGCTCAAGTTTGTATTGGCATGTTGACAATTTCGAAGTGGAACTGCCGTTGCTACGTTAGAGTTTATGACATGGTTCGCGAGTTGCGGCATTTTTCTGATGCTTTGTATATGTTATTTGATACAGTATGTTTATTGATGCTCACTCCTTTTCTTGTGTCTCTCGACGTTATCTTATGTGTTCATTTCCGATGATATCAACATACAATTGGGTAGTCGAAAAAGTATTTTCGTATTTTGTCAATAGACGCGGTTGCGGTCATATATCTCATATAGTGTTGGAAAGGTGAGATTATAACATTCTTAACATTCATCATCAAATGGTTTTGAACCAATTAAAAAAGGCTGGCTACAAAAATAAGCTCGTTGTTTGGGTACCACATGAATTGTTTGCGAAAATTTGAATGGACCGAATTAACATCTGCTATTCTTTGCTGAAACGAAATGAAATCGAACCATTTCTGAACCGAATATTAACAGGAGACGAAAATTGGATCAAAGAAGACAGTAATGGCGAAAAATATCATGGTCTAAGCGTGGTGAAGCTCAACAAATGGTCGCAAAGCCAGGATTGACGGCTGGAAAGGTTATGCTAAGTGTTTTCTGTGCTTAGAAAGGAATCATCCACTACGAACTGCTTCAGCCGGGTCGAACGATTGATTTTACATTTTACTGTCAACAACTGATGAGATTGAAGCACGCAATCGAAAAAAACGGCCAGAACTGATCAACAGAAAGAGCGTCGCCTTCCTTCAGGACAACGCTAGACCACACACATCTTTGATGACTCGGCAAAAACTGAGAGAGCTTGGCTGTTAAGTTTTGATGTATGCATCTTATAGCCCTAACCGTGCATCATCGGACTATCATTTGTTTCGGTCAAATGAACAAAAAACTCGCTTAATAGAGTAAAGTTGCCTTCAAGAGTAGCCTGTGAAAATTACTCTCTAGTGGAAAATTGGCTAAAAGTGGTAGAAAAAAATGGTACTTCGTATGGTATTTGCTTCATTGAAGACTTTTTCGACTACCCAATATAAACAGAGTGCTAATATGAACTCACTTATATGGATATAGAAAACCAAAGTTTGGTTATGGATAGGTACACGTAACCTTCGTTCTCACCTACATCCGCCACAAGCCGTGTTCGGGGATGAATATTGCAATACATCCATATATGGATACTTGTGTGCTTGAAAAAACTAAATTATAAGATTTCCAGAAGATATGGAATTCGAAATCCACCACATATGGCAGAATCATTTAATTAAATGCAAATGGGAGCCTCGATTGAAGACACAATTTGAAACCAAATTTTCCCACCAGAGCTTCCAGCAGCATCAGATTCACGTGCATGAGGAAAGCAATACATCATTCATATCCACACATACGTGCATACATACATATATACGATCGAGTATGCATGTTTACATTGCGGTACATGAAAATTGTTCCTTTCAATTTCGTTTATTCGCTCCATTCGTAATAAGCCTGCAAACACTAAGCCAGAACGAACACGCCCCAGCCAGCGAGCTGGTCCCGCCGCACATTACAGTAGCCACATCCACAACTGTAATTGACCACAAGCCCGACCAAACAGCCAATCAATCCATAAAACAACACAAAAAGCTCAAATGTGCACATGCACATAAAAACAAGTCTTTATCATTAACGGTCAAGTAGAACCTCAAAGCCCGAATTTGAACCCACTCCCACCGCATCCCCACACTCATATCAGAACAAATAGGTGCGTATGTAAATCAAGACGTCTCACTGCGGTGTGATAAACCCTATTCGGTTATTTGATTCCACATGAATTCCCGGAATTTACATTCCGGCCAAGGCACAACGTACGATCGGCGTTGTACGAGTAGTTGCTGTGAATCAGCAACGATCGAACATTTAGCCGGGCATCGCAAATTAGGTAGCGGCATCACATCTCAATTGACTGCCAAAACACGAATGGATACAGGTGGACTCCTGCTTGCACACCGACACACCCCGCAGCTGCCATGAGTACAGACATGTATGGTTACGTAAATATAAGGTGTTTTTAGAAGAATATAGGTTTTCAGAGGCTGTCAAAGAAAGCACTTGATTTAGTTCCGTTAGACTACTATTTGTATTATGTCAACTCAATGATATCTGCAGATAAACTAGCCGGTACTGACTAGTTGAAAGCAAATATTCGGAGGGATATTTTCTAGACGAGGTCAGCATTGCTGAAAAAGAGGTGCAAAATTGGTCCGACACAACGCTTTTCTAGGGCGCAGACGCGATGCTCAATGCCCGAAATTCTATCAAAGTAGTAAATGCCATAAAATTTGACTTTTAATATGTAGAAAATGTTAGTCACTTCATTATTAACAATAAGTATTATATACCATAAAAAAGCACCCTATATGAGCCAAACGTTTAAGCGAGCTACACATGCCTCACGGAGGCTTCCACACAGAGTTCTCAAATCAGTGCCCAAATCCACCCGATCATCGAGAATTGCATAACACATACACTGACACAACTGTCGAGTTGATCGCCAAATAGCACAGCTTGCTTTTTCATTGATTGTAATTATAAGCAGAACAGCTTCTGGTCTTTACACATTTGCGTACGAGTTGCGAGTTGCAGGTTCCTTTAGCAAGATGTCCATACATACATACATACATACATATGTATATGTTGTCTCAAGCATCAATGATCTTTGAAGGCTGCTTTATGGCTGAGATCTTCTACAGCACAGCCCATAATGGCTCAAGCTCATTACGATCCAAAGGAACCGGGGTTGCAAAGGAGAATGCCTGAACACAACTTTCTCAGGCTTTGCTCATGGCTTTCTGTATGTACGATATGCAATTTTTGATTATTGCACACATATATGTACATACATATGTATGTACCATACCAATGTTCACAGCTTCATGTGCGTGTGCATTTATTGCAAGATGCTCGGTTGTCTTCATTGATTTGCTGGTTCTTGCCACGGTGGCGTGTAATAACTGCGGTTGCGTTGATTATGATGGTGTTGTTATGATTGTCGAAGTGTTATTAGACGACTTAAGATTGACTTTCGCAGAAAGGTATTCTTCGCATTGCACTGTGTACGCCAACAACCGGACTTCACTTGCAGAGGCTGGAGGTAGGCGCAAAGCTTTGCGTAAAAATCAAAATATATTGGTGAGTGTGTAGAAAGAAAGCATTATTGTTGCAGTCAAATAGAAATAGTGTAACTTGATTTCTCGGTAGTAAGTGCAATTTTAATCTTTAGTCGGAACATACTTATACTCCCATCAGCAGACGACCTTTCATGCGGAATATGTCCTCCCCATCGTCTCATCGACCAAAAAAGATCTGAGCTGGAGAATTTTATTATATTTGTCCATACTTTAAATACTCTATAAAGTGATGGAGTGCAGGGTTAGCAACTTTATGCTTTTTGCGCTAAAACCTCGCTTTAACTGAAAATAGCTCTAGACTCAAGCAATACAGGGACATGTGGAACATATACCTTTTTTGACATGGATAGTTTTATTCAGCCATTATTTAAGCAATCGGATGGAAGAAAGCGTAGACAGGCGTGACGAGCTCTGCTATGAAGGGTTAGTAAGCTTCAGCTAGCTAATTGAAGCAGGTAAACGATTCGCTTTGCTAGGTATGTGTCGCTTTTTATAGAGATTCGCATTGATCTATAGGTAAATACTTATAAAGGAACGCATAATTAAATCCAGAAAATTAAGCCAACCACAAACAAGAAAAAATTAATGTTATGATAATCAGAACTCCTGCACAAAAACACCGATCGTGTTCGATTTGCCGCAAATTTCTCAAATATTTACATATATGTGGGCAAATATACAATATATGAATGTGTATGTAAAGTGTGTATGTATGTTGTGCATAGAATCACGGCACGCAAATGTATCCGGACGCAGAAGAAGCAGGTCAGATGTTGCACACATACTACACATGCACCCAAAAAGCGCTGGTCTGATGTATGCATGCATGTGTGTGATTGTGGCGATGCATATGTAAATCTTCCGTGTCTAGACGCAAAAGAAACTAATTAGGGTTTAATGAGCAAAAATTAATACATACACGAATTTAATATTGATTCAGGGATAAAAACTGATCCCGCTACAAATCGTTTGAAAAAACAATGGACCATCGCGATTATGGAAATATAATATGTACAGATGTTCAGGTTACAACGATGCGTATCTGGCATCGAAGCTGATGTTTGCGATGCCGAAGAGTACTCGGATTTGGATCATTCGTATGCTACAATGTTATATCGTCGAATAGGAACGTGATGCAGACCTCGTTTTTCCTGAAAAATGTATAAGTCATTTCGGTCCACCCTGTATTTAATATAATCCAATAAAGGTATATATTAAATTTTAACACGTGGATCTCCAAGATCTTCCCATATATAATTTCCTGTTCCAGGAAGAACTGGTTCCTATACAATTTCAAGAAATGGCGAAGAGAGATATTGTAGGATTTCATTTTAATTCTATTATGAAAATGAAAAATTTCGTGGCCAAAAGGACCCTCATTATATGATGGCCCTCAACGTGTTAACGTTTTTCGCATACGCACGATATATCGTACGTTCAATTGTGAAAAGGGTGGGTGACCGAAAAGTTTGCAACTCGGCTATATTGCCTCAGCGACACCTGCAGTTGAATTTGCACACAAATTTGAACAACGAAACACAGATGTCGCCATCCGCAGTCTTTAAACTTTGTCATATACTCTTAGGCTTATTCTCACTTTCGCCCGAAGCATTCTCAAATATCGTAAGCATATTTTAGAGAACGTATACGTTCTCTGCATACTCGATACTCTTGCATATCAGTGCGACAAACCTTTCAAAGAGCAAGAATCGCAACAAACTTTAAAAATAAATATAGAATCTGCAACAGATGCAATAATTATTATGTTAAGAAGGTTCTTTCATATTACAGCTACGCATTACAAACAAAACAAAATCATATCTACATAAATCGTAACGTTGATAACTTGAAGAGTTAGTGGCCACTTATTTGCGAACATACCTACATCCGCCGAAAACTTTGAAAAAATACTATTAGCTTCATGATGTATGTATGTAGATGACAATACTTAGAGACTCACGTATTTGAAACATTGAATTGCATGCTTTTACTCACGCTTGCTTATAAAGAAACCGAAAGAAGCGCTTTTGCTTTGCACAGCAAAACATCCATACATACACACATGCCTACATGCAGCCAGATATGTTCTTACGAACCGGTAGGTAATCCAGAGAGTACTCAAAATACAACTGAAACTTTAGATTCAACTCCAATGCGGATTCGATCTCTGTCCTCAGGTGAGATACAGTTAGCAACTTCGCGCATTCCACTCCAGTTGCTCGGCGTGGCACGTCGGCTCCTCGCGGGATCTTAGCCATTTCAGCGTTCAACTCTTCATTTCCGTTGTTTGTCTTGTGCTTAGAGTGTGTAAGCGAAGTGCCATGACTTGAACCCAGTTCAAGTATTGTTCCCAGTGCGAGCACACATGCCTTCATATCTACATATGTATATACCCTATACATACATAGACATACATACATACATAAGTGCGCGCGTACACGCAAGGTAACGCGATGCCTGTGATTTTAATCGCAAATTACTTAAAGTGGATATTAAAACAAATGCGAAGCGTATCGTGTCTTAAGAGCGTGTGTGGGTTTCTTAATTGTGGTTTCGTTTCGGTAAATAATGTATCTACTTAGCGTTGAAAAGTGAATTACGGAAGCACATCAGGCATCTACGTGTATGTGTGCCCGCGATAGTGTTGAAGTATTTATATATTTATGTATGGGTATGTGTATGTGTCTTTAATGTCAAGAAAAGTAAACGATGAGAAGAATAAAGAAAACGCGAGCACGGCGAGATGGATCAAACCGGTTCCCTATGGATTTCGGCTTAAGTCCCGAGTGTGTGAGTTTGACCACAAGAAAAGCTTAACAACTACACAATGAACCACCTATAGCCTATGAAAAAAGAACAGAATCAAATAAGAACGCAATGCAAAACAAAGACCAAATGAACTGAATATTCGGTCAGGACAAAATGCAAATATATAAAGAGTTACATATACAAGTAATATTTGCTTGAACATGGAATCAGAATCATACTTGAAGTATATGGTGCCTAAGTAGTGCTGACAAAGTGCTGACTCTTACCAAACTTAGCAGTTTGTGTGTGATCGTCCAAATTGTCGCCTTGTCGTTGCAAGTCATTTTGCCGCCAACACGTTAATTCGAGTTCCGCTTTCATCATACTTACCGTTCAATTAGCAGTCTTATGCACGTTATGTACATATATACAGTGGGAAAATGAGTACGCCAGCTCTTGGCGATTGTGTTTGCTTTAGTGAATGGAGGTAATTAAATGATGTCCATGACATTCATTCCCTGAAACGCGACATTTGTGTCCAATGGAAGATAATATAAAAAGAGATGCAAAAAGAAAGTTTACGTCGAAAGGTAAGCTAAGTTTATTTTGCCCTAAAACATACTACAACTACACTAAATCGCAACCTCACCGTCTTTTATGTGAAAGTGCCTATCTCATAGAGCGCTTGACGTCGTCTCATTACATTTTCTTGATGTCCATCGGTTTGAAAGATTCGTTCATTCATTCATATACATACATCAAATACCGTTTTACAAGATTTAGAATTCTCCTCCAAACCAAGCGGAGAAAATATTGGAGCCATCCTAATGTGAAAGAAGAAAAGGTTCAATATACTTCTGCGATACAGGCACTTTAGGAATCACATTCCCTTCACGACATTAAGCATATCTACATCCAAACACACAAATTTCTTGAGAATATAGAATGTATATAGCTTCGTTAGTATATGAACATATTTATGAACATATTTTAAATGAAGCTAATCTCGTACCCTCTATCCAATTGTCTAGCAATGTGAAAAATTTCGTAAATGGTTAGAAAGTTGGTTTTGATTGAATTGAGAAGTTTGAGAGCAAAATGTGTGTTAAGAACATAGTTGACCGCATCTTAAACTAAATGGTTTGTTGGGTTGTACGAGCATAAGTATGTTTGTTTACTTGAATGCGTACAGCATATGTTGCTTAGCAGTCAGTGCGCTAGCCAAACACTTCGTTTGCGCAAACGCTCCACTCTTGCCCTTATCGATTACATACATACATACCCACTCTAGCCTTACCAAATTTATTGGTAGTTCGCTTGTTAGATTATAGTGACTCACTCCACAGTCAGCTTTTGTTAACACCGGGGCACGCTCAGAGCGCACATATTGCGAGCGATAGTACCTTGCCAACAATTCACTGACTTCCCATTGGGAACAGCCGCCCCGCTTGGCAGTTAGTCGCTCCGAGCATTGGTGGTGAGTTCATTTCCAGAATGAACACCATTCAACAATCCAGCAGTGAGCACACATGCCCGACTCGAACGGCTCATTGGGCACTTCACTGCTTCAGCTGCTCACTTATTCAGTTGTTAATGAGACAGAACGCGAAACGGTCGTTATCCACGTACAACGGGCACATGCGAGCAGTTCCAAGCTCAGTACATCGTCAAAAGTGATAGCGAATAGAGTACGCAGTGGAGGGCCTTTGGCTTCGAAATTCAATAAAGCGGGTTGATTACGAACGGTAACGGCGCAATTACATATGCAACACAAACACTAACCAATATTTGTGCAATACAAATGACACATAGTGAATAAGACGTATGTTTGTGTGTGTGTGTGTGTTAGATTACTGAGTATTCGGTTCGTTTGTCGTACATGGCCGTGTATGAAACCGGCAGATGTGCGTATGAATGAAAGGTAGTAAAAGCACCAATAATAACAATAACAAAAACAAAAACAAACGAGAACGAAAAGCGGCAGTCAAGCGACGGCTTACCCAGGAACGTGATGAGTAACAGCAGCTACAGCTCGTGAGTTCGTGAATTGCCGGTGAATGCAATTTTATTAAAAACAGAGGAAAAAATTCACAAGCACACAGCAAACAAAAATAATATTAATCAAATCGACGGCGATCGCAGCGTCGGTTGTCATTGTTCAGTGCAGCTGCTTTGAGGCATTGAAGCAACCGGTCGGAATGGAGCGAATTTTAGCAAGCGTTTGAGCTTTTGCGCGCGCCACTGCCGCCCCACCGCTTCCCGATAAGGGAGCAAAGAAAAAAAAAGCAAACACTCCGGTGAATTATTGTTTCCATATGCATATAAAAGTATATTCACATACATATGTATGTAAGTATGTACGAATGGTGCAAAATATGTACAAAAAAAAAGAAAATCGAGCTGTGTACTTACATATGTGACTTTTATATAACTTTTAAATATATTAAAAAGAAATCGCACTGTGTTTGCGCACACGCCATCGGCCGATGTAAATGCTTAATTTCCAAACAGATGTATGTACATATGTACGTGTGAACTCATACAAACATACATACATGTGTACGTTTATAAATTCATACATACTCGAGTACATATTACTCGAATGCATACAGTGGAGACTTGATAAAACGAACACGTCATTGCTAATCATGTGCTTTATTAGATTGAATTACATATCTACAGTTATTAAAATTTGTTTATGCACATCTGCAAGCTGTAAGTTTTGAAAACATATTTTATCTTACTTATGTCTGTCTGTATGAGAAAGAATAATTTCTCATCGGGGTGCAATCGGTTTATCGAGTCTGTACTGTTGTGTATGTGTGTGTGGGTGACCGTGATCACGCGAAAAGTGTCAGTTTAAATATAATCGGTTGCATATGCAGTATCTTGTTGTGATCATTTAAGTGCAAACAAATTTACATAAATACATACATGTACATACATATGTACATACATATGTACATACATAGATGCATTCCTATGAAGTACTTGCCTGCTTGTGCTTAAATAATTTGCTTTATAGTGTTTAGTCCACGCTACCGGTTTCACTTTGCGGTTAAAAACGATTTGTGAAATCTATAGGACAACACACTTGCACACATACACATGTATGTATGTACGTATAACATTACATGCATATATACTTAATGAGTGATAAAGAGCAAACCAAGAACAGCATTTCAATTGAACTAAGTGAAAAACATTGTATGCATTTTATCTAGTGCAGACACTTCTGTACCCACAATCATATACATATTTATCAACAATATTTGTATTGTCGTCCTTGAAGTGAAGTGTTTGCCATTGTGAGTACAGATCACCTGAAGCAGCGAATTGTCCGTGGAACAGTTTGTGCTTACTCTAGCAAAAACAAAAAAAAGCGATCTTCCATTTATTTACATACTTATGTATGTACATACTAAGAATGTACGCCTTCTGTCGCTTATCATACTAGGAGCGAACGCCCGTCCCGCCACACGCTGCACTTCAACACAACTTTACAAACATTCTGGTATCATCAACAGCGTTATCGTCAAGGTAAATAGATATGAGTGTTCACGTACTATAAATAACCTTCACTCTCATAATATTTGTACATATCTACATAGGTTCCATATGTACACATAAATTCATGCAAACACATACAGTATATATGAACATCTTCATGCTTTCCCGCGTTCAAAGAAAAGTGTTGGTCAAAACATATTGAACTGTAGGGAGCCTTACCTTGATTATATATGTATGTACATATTAACACAGTTTGAAAAGAGGACAAATCAGACCACAACTGCGGATAGAAGGAGATTTTCAATCCTATCAGATTCTTAAGCGGCTTAATCCACTCCTAGTCCTAAACGATTACCATATGCACCTTCCCTCAACACTAAGGTGTGGATATGATTTCCGACGTTTAGTAAATGTTTCCGAAAATGTGTTGCCGTCTTACCATGTAATAAATCATCAAGATAGAATGACTATTTTGGTGATATTTTCTGTATTATTTACACTTTAAGTCAGTGAGCATTTCGAAAGTGCTAAGCTAAGCTTACCAAATGTGTCCAAATTAAGCCTATTAAAAGGCCCTTAACAAAATTGGTATCGGGAAATCGGTTCTGAGAAGCGTTCCAGATGCCGATTTGCAGAGTTACCAGATTCCGTTAAGGTTGGTGTTTTTGGTGAAAATTTTAACTAAACATTAACATTAACTAACCAAATAATAATATGCACTCACTCATATTTGACTCTGTACGCTTGGTTGGCTTCTACGTTTTACCTTTCTTCTCCTCGAAGCCAAAATCACCATGTGGAAGCTGAAAACCTCAACAACCACTTTATTTAATTTTGTTGTTTGGCAGGCGCATTATAGCCAACTTTAATTGCTTAAAAAAGATTAACATTCACCTGCACATACACCATACATATGTACATATAAACATACACACTATTTTCATACAATTTGATGTACTATACATACTTACGGATACGCTTACAATTACGGTAAGCATACATATGTACATATACATTCATACCCTTAAGCACTTGGTGTATGTGTGTTTCTGACTGTTCGCCAAATTGACTTGGTACGTCGGAATATTCCGCACGCACATACACTATTGTATTATATACATACATACATACATAAACATATGTATACAATTAAACAAATGTTATTTTTTGAAGTTCCAACAACGAAATATACTTTAGCTTTTTTAATTGCCACAACAATATACATACATATGTATGTATATACATACGTATATTTATGTGTTAAGTGCGTTACTACCAACTGAGGGGTCATGGGTTCCTATCACAGCCGAAGCGAACTCTGAAATTATTTTCTTCAAAGTACATACAATTCTTTTTTACAGTTCTGGTCTGATACTCGTATCTTGAGATTTCCCAAATAAAAGTCCAACATACATAAGTAGAAGCAAAAATATGCCCTTAGTTGAGAATCACATTCGCAAAGCATAACCATAGGACGCAGATACATACATACATAAATACATACTTATATTCGTAAAAGGCCTGCGATGTCCAACCTCAGCCCACAGCACAACGGATGAGCTTATTGAGAACGTTGGCAAACAATGTCACCGTGCGGTTATCAAAGGAACCCATCGGCAAGTTAGGCACTGGCATATACATATGTATGTACATCCACATGCACATACACATATGATTGTGCAATATATTCGTTCTTTTCAGAATTGACTGCATTTGAAATCTACAAGCAGATTTGTTATAGATACATACATACGTATACATACTATATATTTTGTAAATTTATTGTCAATAACAATTTAGTAAAACCGGAATTTAGGAATCTTCTTCGCTTTCAGCAGTATCTAAAATCTTATTTTGAATTATTAAGAGCGTCCGATTACATACATTTGTACATACCTTCATATACACATAGTATGTACTTGTATAATTTGATTTCCAAATGACTGCTTGAAAGCAATTCATGAGGACACTATAGGAATACATATGTAAGTATATCCACATTGCATCAACGAGTTACCGCTTGACCAGCTGATTCCTTCAAGCCCTTTCTCATTTCAAATAATATGTTAGTTGGCACATACTCGTATACACCACTGCATCCCCAAAATAATTTCTTAATCTCCAAAGAGAGTAGTCCCAAACGAGTATTTTTGGAGTAGAAATAACCTCAATTCATGATATCATTAATGTACATACATACATATGTACATCTATCCGATATTATGATCTTAGTATCGGAGATACTAGAAATAAATAGAAAGAATTCGAAATATATTTATTATGCCTACGTGAATTTCAATTAATAGCTTTTACGTCCGTACCTCATTTTGATACGATCTAATTCTGCTCTCAACGTATAACGATTTTGTTCTCATCGTAAATCTTAACGAGACAGATATATGTATGTACATACATGTGTATGTTAACCCTCGCCGACTTCAAATATAATGGGTAGTTAACCTCAAACTGTACCTATTTCCTAGCACTACTTCGTTTGTCAAATTACTCTCAAAATTATGTTGGCCTTACAACTTCAAAACTGTTACAGAACTACTTATCTAACTCTGTTTGTGGGGGAATATAAATTTGAATTTTGCTTAGGACCTCCATGGTTTTATCGCCAAAATATTGGCGGAACTTTGGGCTCCTTCTGAACCGTATTTTCCAAAGCTCTACCAAAATCTCATCCTTCTTTGACTAGTTCCACTTTAGGCCGGGGATTGGAATTTTCATGAAATTTTGTTTTGTTCCACTGCTTGATACACACCCATATGTATGTATGAATGTACATGCCTAAGTATATGTTTATGCGCTGGAAGATGTTGCATAACTGCATTAAACCGCTGCCACCGCTGCAGCGGCGATGGGCTTTTACTGCTCAACAGCTAACGTTTGGCGCCGCCTTTGTGCTGAATATCTGCGCAGAAATTGATTTTCTGGCAACAACAGTGAATTATCAACTCACAGCGGACAGAAATGGGCAGTTTGCCCGCTCAAAGTACATAAGTATGTATGTATACGTGTATATGTACTAGTATATCTGCACGTGTGCACACATGTGAATGCATGTCGAGCCACTGTGATTTCCAGCCGTCTGTATTTGGCAAAGTTCAGTTCGGCTCTGGGGTCAGCGGCATATTGGCAGCGCTGTTGGCGCTTATCTGAGAGCGATTGCGAGTGTTTTTGGCGCAGTGACACAAATTTGCGACAATTCATTGTAAGCATAAATTCTGCACATTAGACAAATTAAGCGAGGCGCCGCTTTGGTTGAAGCTACTCAATAAAGTCGCTTATGCAGACGTAAACATGTTTATGTACATTTGTATATTTATTAATTTTTACAAGTGGACTTTCGTATGAAGATTTCTAATTATCGGTTCAAATTAACGGGACCACGCTATTTGTGACGATGTAGTCGCGCTCTCAGTTTACTCTTCGATAATTCATGTTGCAACTATGATAAGTTCTGAACGACCATATAGAACGCCACAATGCTTGAGGCAATGCGAACTGGGCCGAGTTCGTTCAGCACCTAGATAGATTTAGTTTTATTTGCACGAGGTCTTCATATGAATATGTCAGATATACATACTTGTATGTATTTGCAAGTGTATTGCGTGAGCGTCCACACTTTTGTCTGGGTTTTAACGAAAACAATGATGTCATAATTGCTGAAAATTTAATTTGCGCGCCCCTGCCATGTTGACGAGGTGAACGCAGTGAGGGCTGATATATACACACATACATACATTCATCTACACATTTCCACTCGGCATTACACATATAACATCTTTCTATGTTTGTATGTACATATGTACATCTGTGAAAACAAATAATTCGAGCATGCAAGTAAATAGGTTGATTGACAATTACTTCATTTTCTGCAAAGAATGCAAATTAAACGAACAAAAGCAACCCGTGGAAAAGTGCATAAGCAGAATTTCTACAAAAGACTCTAAACATTTGGCGCTTCGCGTCGGCCAGCTCAGTTGCACTCTAATACATATGTATACAGAACGAGTTGGGTGCATGCATTGTCTTACATACATACGAACATGCATGCACAGCGATTTTGCAATCGGGCACGTTTCAGAACAACAACGATAAGTGGAATACGAACTGATCGACAGAAGTCACCCGTTTAGCATGCAACCCCGTTTTCATTGATACGTACATACATACATATGTACATACATACATACATATGTTGTTTACGGTGAGCTTACCTTACTATAATTGCAATACACTTTAAACAAGCAGAAAATTAACAAACATCGAAAGTGAGTGCAACAAATGTGCCCATTTAAGTAAATAAATATGAGGAGTATGAATGTGCGCTCACTCCGTCATTCCCACGAATCGGAATTGTCATCAATATGATGACTTGGAGGTAACTTAGGAGGAAGTACTCAACATTTTTGGTGGAAGAGAATGCTGAGAACGCAGCAAACACGTCGTCGAGATGCTTGTCCAAGGAATAGAGCATCCTACAAGTTTTAGGCTTTCGCGAGCGCTTTCAGAAAACACTTTTTGAGATTGGGGTGACCCGGCGATCGAACCAAGGTCCTCTTCGGTCAACAAGCGCTTTTCCAACCATTAATCCACCGCGCGAAGCCACACATGTCCCCTGCTTTTAGAAAAGTTATTCCTAGCGGACTCTAGTAATTTGCATAAGTTATGTGTATTATATATACATACACACTTACATACATATGTATGTATGTAAATATTGGCAAGCCCCTTTGAATTTATGTACGATTATGGTGTACAGTTTTGCATTAGCAACTCACTTAAGACGGCATATAAGGTAAAAACCAATTTCATCAATACGTGTTAGTGTGTGTGTGTACAGATACAGCCGATGTGCCACTATTATGTTTTGTGAGATTGTTGTTTGTATTGAACTAAAAAATCACTGTGCATAAAAGTTTCATTTGAGCATATGAAGATTCAAAAACCAGTTGAAATCACAACTGATCGTTGCGGTCAGACAGACAAACCTCCAGATATTGAACAAGCTCTTCGTTTGCTTTATAATAGACCAAACTTCACACATTGCTCACATTTGAATGCATAGGCACATTCCAAATAATCAAAGTATCGCATCAATGCAAAGTCTTTAAAATGTTCCTTTCCATTTATATGTAAATATGTAGGTAATATCTCTAGTACCTTGATCATCAATTTAAGGCATACATGCTTATGGGCCCACAACAACAGCAACCAGCAACACTGTCCAAACTACAAGCATTTCATGAAACATCTCACCAGACTGGTTGCTCACTTTTAGCGGAGCCTACTGTATGCTTAAGGGCAGCACAACTTAAGAGTGTTACCAAAAGCTGTTGAACGAATTGCGCATTTGTACGGTCTCCCAAAATGCTACATGAAACTGCGGCGATTTCAAAAGTTTTACTTTACGGCGCGTACATCAAGTACATGTGACTTTTCAGCGGGAACCATAACGCTACTCTTAGATTCTTGCAACACCTAACCGCATCAGTTACCACAAAGCTTTCACTGCTATTGGCCCCGTAAATTCTAAAAGATTTCGTTGCAAAGATTTTATGTCTTGAAAAGTTGTTGGTCCAATCATTTGAATTAATAAATTAAATACTCTTAGGATTTATAAATTAGTATATTTATGGAAAACTATGGAAAACTGACAGATATTTACTGATTGCTTGCAGATGGCTTACAGGTCTTCGTTAGATTTCAGATATTGTAATGGAATATAGCACCTTTATGTACATAGATAAGTAAGATTATTTAGAGTATTTTTCGTAATGTTTTGCCATATACGCTGTTTGGCAAAGCAGTGCTTAGCTAATGTGATTTGTGGACGTGAAAATTGTCCCATTCCGCCCAACAGCATTACTGGTCTTCTCTGAATACCAAATGACACTTGTACGAAGTTTCATGTCATGGTCGGCAAGATGAAATAACACCTGTCATCAAACAAACAGTCGTCGCATTCGCGACTTGCCTCCCAGCTCTGAGAGTATTCGACGCAATACCCGCCGGGGGAAGAAGAGGAAGAGGAAGACTTTCACTCCGTTAGAAAGACCAGGAAAAGAAGCACCTGACTTCATTTGGAATCTCCAATTGGCGCCAAATAGTGAAAAGGAAGAAGGACTGGCGCACTGCTGTAAACTCGGCTATAACCGCGTAATTAGCGTCTACGCCAATAAAGATGAAGATATACAATTTCAGGGTGACCTTTCACAACTACTTCAAAATGGGAAAAAAACTTAGTCGTACAAACCAACGACTCAAGAGCAGCAGTTTCGGTCGTCCGATAAGTCTACAGATGTTGAAATGAATGATGATGATTCGAAGGGGCGCAAAATGGCGCAGAAATAGCTAACGAAAAACGGTGGGATATTGGAAACAATAACAACACATTCAAGCCAACAGGGCATACGCCAAGCCGGATTACATATTAAACAAATAAATACAGACATATGTACATATGCATGTATGTATATAGTATATTATATGGCATATAAGAAACATTTCTCAAGTACTTAACACTGGAGCTAAGTGAGATGAAATTTTGAACATTTTTTACTAACTCAACGAGCACAGTGCCTTCGTATGCTTGTTCATATGACTGCAAATATATCTTGAAGGTTTAGAGAGCACTTAGCACTTCGTTTTATACCTTTAAAAAAGTAATTGTTTCTATTTATTATTTTTTATTCTTCTTTTCCGTTTTCTGCGTTTCTTATCTGACCTTAGAAAGCTTGCTTGAATACGCTTTTAATAAGCAGTGAGCACGAGTGTGGTATGTACATACATACATATTATGTACATATGCATGTACATTTGTATTATACCAAAAACAAAAATAAAAACAAAGCAAAACAATACCTCACTCAATGAGATACCTAGCTGAAGTTACGTGTTGGTTTCCAGAGCATCAATTATTTATCTGAATACGTTTATGTGCTTGCGTAGATATGTATATACATACATATGAACAACTTGTTCATCTTTTGGTACAAATGTAAAAAGCTTTAGATCTTATAATTGATCTCACATTGCTCAATTTATTTGAAGGGGTCAATAACAACAACAATTCATAAATACTGTATTTTATATTCGTGAATTCCATGAGAGCGATTCTGGGCTGTGTGCATGCATACATATGTTCTTTGTATACATGCATGGGGGCCGTATGTTTCCTGAACAGTTAATAGTGTGGAATGTGAAACATTTTAATTTGCTCGTATGCCTTTGTAAGTGCGCAAAAGACACATTCCTCGCTCCAGACCTCGAAACCTAATTGCAATACAATTTACACACATGTGGGTGTTCATTTGTATTCAAGGTAATGCAAACACCCTCCAGGAATGGGCAGGCATTAAGTCTCGCAAATTCTTTTGCATGGTTTTACAATTTTGCCAAATAAATCGAAAATTGTAAATAAAACGCAAAATATTTAATTGTTCATCAATATTTCTTTTGTCGCCTTCAAAGTAATTCCCACCAGATGTAATACACGTATGCCAACAAATTTTCCGATTCTCGAAATACTTTTCATAAGCACTTTTGGAATGTCCTTCAGCTCCTTCATCGAACTTTGTTTTATCTCTTCGATCGACTGAAAACGAACTCCATTCCGATAATTGTTGACGGTTTTGCATTTAAACTCAGAAGCCCATGTCTCATCTTCAGTTATAATGCTCTCCATGAAAGAGGGATCGGTATTTTGCACTATCAAGCATGTCCGAAGAGACCTGTCTACGGTACTCTTTTTGAAAAAAAACTTCAGCTTTATAGGGACGAGGCGGGCAAGAATGCTTTGCATACCCAAAATATTCACCAAAATCACTTGGACTAACTTCGAACATTCTAGCCATATCTCTAATACTTGCCCGATGATTTTCAAGCAACATTCCTTACTTTTTTAATATTCTCATCAGTTGAAGAGGTGGAAGGTCGTCCAGAACGAGGCATATCGTCAACGATCTCTCGACCGTCTTTGAAGGCTTTGTATCACTCGTAGGCTGTAGGTGTACCGACTTAAGCAGCTTTTGTTAACAATCTGGTTGACAACTTAGCAAAATACACGTTTTTGAAAAATCATTTACCCGGGGAGTTTAATTACAATTTTCGGGTCCCTTTTTGTCACAATTATATTTGTAGGTTTTCTTTTCGAAACATTTAGTTTGTACTATCAAATTTCAATTTCCAACTATTAAAAACTATAAACAGAGGAGTTTCTTGCTAGGTCCAATTGGACTATCCTTACCTGCGTACGCATTTGCACCGCACCAATACGTCAACGTTAATTCACTTATTTTGGCTGCAATGTATGTATGGTATGGTATAGTGGTATATGTACATAAGTATATGCCTGCAATGTATAGAGTAGTGGTATTACAACTAGAGACGACATCATCACTTTTATATGAATATACATAAGTACATATGTATGTACATATGTACGTATAAAAAATTAATTTATCGCATTAAAACAGATACTAGGATATAATAGTTAAACAAATTATTATTGCAGTAAAATACACAAAATATGTACATACATATGTACAAAATGGATATGTATATACATATGTAACGGGTGATTTTTTTGAGGTTAGGATTTTCATGCATTAGTATTTGACAGATCACGTGGGATTTCAGACATGGTGTCAAAGAGAAAGATGCTCAGTATGCTTTGACATTTCATCATGAATAGACTTACTAACGAGCAACGCTTGCAAATCATTGAATTTTATTACCAAAATCAGTGTTCGGTTCGAAATGTGAAAATCCGCTTTTTTATCGACAAATTTTGTTCAGCGATGAGGCTCATTTCTGGTTGAATGGCTACGTAAATAAGCAAAATTGCCGCATTGTTTGGTGTGGTTTGTACGCTGGTGGAATCATTGGACCGTATTTTTTCAAAGATGCTGTTGGACGCAACGTTACGGTGAATGGCGATCGCTATCGTTCGATGCTAACAAACTTTTTGTTGCCAAAAATGGAAGAACTGAACTTGGTTGACATGTGGTTTCAACAAGATGGCGCTACATGCCACACAGCTCGCGATTCTATGGCCATTTTGAGGGAAAACTTCGGACAACAATTCATCTCAAGAAATGGACCCGTACGTTGGCCACCAAGATCATGCGATTTAACGCCTTTAGACTATTTTTTGTGGGGCTACGTCAAGTCTAAAGTCTACAGAAATAAGCCAGCAACTATTCCAGCTTTGGAAGACAACTCCGAAGAAATTCCGGCCGAAATGCTCGAAAAAGTTGCCCAAAATTGGACTTTTTTATCGCATTAAAACAGATACTAGGATATAATAGTTAAACAAATTATTATTGCAGTAAAATACACAAAATATGTACATACATACATATGTACAAAATGGATATGTATATACATATGTATAATACATTATATGCGCCCACGCAATCGTTCTTCGAACATGTGGTAACATTTTAGGCTTTTTATTTACGTACGCATGTACACATACATACACACATATCAAAACTTAACTCCTACCTTCATACTTGCTTGCATGTGTATACATATGTATGCATATTCGAGCACTGTTTCTGTCATTCATCACCACAAAATTTTACGTTTTCTAAATTGCCCAAACGGTCAGAACAAAAATGCAACATTGCAACAGAGCCGTTAAGCAACAGCGGTGGACCAATGGCGTTGAAACTAAAGGTGTTTATTTTCGTTAACGTAAACAACAACGATTGAAAAAAGCAGAAACAAAATAAACAAATCGACCAATTTCGAGGAAATGAAGTGAAGACAAGTCAGAAGAGAAGCAGCTTTGCTCGCTAAACACTTACCTATAGACTAGATGCAACGTGTGTAAGTGCATATGTACATATGTATGGGAAACAGCGTAGAAGCACCAGATAACAGTTATACTAAAAGTTAGTAAAGCGAGTTATTGACAATATCAGCTGAAGTGCTGACGTCATATGCACATAGTAGAACTATTGGATAAAGTATTCAGGCACCGCATATTTCCGTTAATAAGAAAGGTTTCTTTACACAAATAGTTGATAAAACCCGAGACTATTGTTTACAAAGTCAGTACACAAGGCAAAAATTACCTTGGTGCAAAATGTTAATTTAATTGTAAATATTCCTTCTTTCAACTACGGTCCACCGTTGGCCTAGCCCCCCTTCTTTTAATGAACAAACACTTTGTTTCAGTGTTTGTCTTACTTTATAAAATACTCAAAGTCCAGACAGATTTCACAAAGTAGATTTTATAAAATATTCGTGTAAAATAAGCAATCTTTTGTTGGCTATTTTAGCCGACTTTAACATTCTGTTCATTCATATTTCAATGTTTTGGGTGAAGCTACTTTATCACTTCGGCATTCAGTTTCAAAAATCAAATCATATTTCCACAGAAATTAAAATAGTTCGCATCGATACATACATACAAACATATAAACACTCATGCACACATTTTAATACAGTTTACATATGTACATACATACGTTAAAGTAAGCACCGTATAAACTGAACGAACTCAAACTCAGGAAGGTTTGAATATTTTTAACATTATTGATGCATCATCACACACAAAGTGGAGAAGATGTCTTCAAAAAATTTGGTCCAAAAAATGTATTAAAAAACAAATACATTCATTTTTTCTGCAGTAAATGTAATTAGAATATTTTCGAAAGATGATTTATAATACATAACCGAGTATTAACTGTATACAAATGTACATACATACATATGTATGTATGTAAACTAATGGACATATGTTATTATCTCTACGCGGAGAGGTCAAGCTTGAAATAATAGCTGAAACAATTTGAGATGTAATCGTATATGTAAATATCTATGCACATGTATACATTTGTTAGTGTGAGTATGCATCGGCTGCCACATAAAGTCTCTTGGCTCCCTTGCCGAATCAGGTGTCTGCGCTATAATGTATTGGTATACTCATGTACATATGTACATACATACATACATACGTAGTATACCACAGTATAGTAGTTCACTGTCAAACGAACTTTCGAAACATGCACATACATACATATGTACATATACCTACATACATTAGTGTGGGTCAAAAATTTAAATATTTTTTGCCGCTTGGTACTCCGACACCTACTTGGTACTCCGACACCTACATATACCAGAGTATGAGCCCTTAAATGCAACGGGAAGATCCTCCGCCTTACAGTTTTCTATTTTTTCTTTATAGAAAAATTTAAATACTTGCGAAAATATCTACATATAATATAATGCCAACGAAAAGAATTATTCGATTTTTTACTCACCCTAACCTACGTACATATGTATGTATGTATAACAAAACTAATTTTAATATCGCTCCGAAATTTGATTTAATAGGTCAAAACAATAGTAATTTTTCATTAATTTAAGTTAGCTTACATTTTAGATTGTAATATACATACATATGTATATGTGTGTATATACAAAATATACATCTGTTCAGATGTATGCACGATTGTAAAAACATGATTTGTAAATATTTTACCGAAATATTGCGATCGTTAAATAAATTGCTTGTAATGATGTCAGTATGTACTCGTACGTGCCTACCCTGCTGTGAAATCGACTAGTTCAGTTCGACTAGTTCTATTCGACTAGCTACCAGAGATTCTACTAAAATTCTACTAAGGATTCTTCTTAACACCACTTGACAAAAAGTACAAAACTGTTATACGTACTTATATATAATATGTGGATCTAGCTAATGGGCTGAAAGCTATGTACATACATACTTATATATATGTTAGTTTCCTTGCTAGTTGATTTAACGGATTTGAGTTTCGGGTAGTCGTGACTAGGAGAGTAGAGCCATAAAAACAAACTTATTACTTGCACGGACAGACAAACGAACCGATGACATGGAAAGCACCATCTGCATATAACGGTTTTAAAGGTTACAAAAAAGGTGAACAAAACTATTAATCCTCTTGAAAATGTTGTGGGAGTAAGAAAATGAAGCTTTTCCTTGGAACACTCTTACTAGTGTACATTTTTACATAATCCATTGTTCGTATGTTAAAGATCGAAAGTCACTTTAGGATATTTTATATATTTGATAATCAAAGACCACTTGCAATAACTCAGAAGCACTTTTTTCACAAATTTGAATCTATGAGCTTAGTATTTTTCAGTTCCATATTTTTAGGCTACACTGTGTTATTTTGGTGGAAAAATTACAAAAAAAAAAAAAACGATAGGAACAAAAGCGTCAAATCTACCCCTAAAATATTGTCGGAAAATGGTCGTAGATCGGATTTGCACATCAACATACCTTTCATACATACATACATATATACTATCTCCCTCATTCTACTATAAGGCGTTTAATCCAAAACTTGCAATAGTACGTATGTACATATGTAGGTGAAGGCACAGATGTGCACACATTGCAACACTACACCCTGTGTTTAGTCAAACGGTTACAACGTCACCGCTTAGTTACAACAAGTGCTTTCTACTGTTTAGATTTGGAACAGATATCTCCCCTGCACTAGTTACACACTCTTTTTTATATGTACATACTTATGATTCCCTTTTAAAATTTTGTTCTTTCTATTCGATTTACTGAAATTAGTTAAAAGGTTCACTCACGTCACATCTCATTTCCCAATGGCACTGCGTTTTCCTTGTGAAAGAATAGCATTTTGAACAAAGAACACCCAACTGGTACGTTTTACAGCGATAAAAGAGTTAATAAGGCACCGGTTCCTTTATGAAGTTCCTAAAATATCTTCCGGCATTTACTCAACAATTTTTAGAACGCAATTTCGTTTCATACAGCGCTTACATTAAGCGATAATGGCCGCTTACGCACCATGATAATATACATGGGCTTATGTACGGTGTACATACATACGTCTTAATACGAATTGTCTCTTGTGCATACTCTTTATTGCCGACAGGCACCCTCTCAACAATGAACACATTTCGGTTTAGACACGCGTCGTCCGAAAGAACTGAATATATACATACATACAACATATGTATGTGTGCATATTCGTTGTAATTTATTAGACTAACCACACTTCTGCAAAGAAATCAAAAAAACTTGGTTGTTGTCTACACAAAACTACAAAGATCAGACTGAACAAAACTTATTGTGGGGGAGGAAGTAAGAAAAGTGAGCCAATACCCCACAAACCGAAATTTAAATTTTAAGCGCTGCTCATAATGCTTAGTATATGTATGTATGTACATACATATGTATATTAAAAGCGTGCTTTCTTAGTTTCTTCTTTTCTGATCCAGTAATGCTACAGCACTCATATTTCAAAAATCAAAGTTTAAGGCGGTTAAAATAGTGTTTTCTTATTAAAAAATGAAACCATACTTTCGCTTCCTCCACCATTTCTAAATTTAACTAGTACATTACGCCACCCACCGAAGGTGCAGTAATTTCGAACATACATATGTATGTATGTAGTAGTTTTTCCGAAAGATAAATTCATCGTAATTCAAAATTTTGCCGAACTTTGAACTGTCCTGACAGTATTTTAGTCTTTTTTAGTTTCATTGCAAAGCCAAATCTTGAAAAATAGTTAATTGTGTTACAATCACCCGAAAAAAACAATTCAAGACCTTTGCCGTAATAGAGAAAAAACTCAAAAGCTGTTAGCTGAAAGACAGCAATTTTGAGAATAAAAATGCTCCTGACGAAGAAGAAAACTGTAAAAGTCTTAGCATTCGTTTAGAATTAGACAGACAGACACATGAAGTTTCGAGCAGCCTGTACAGTGATAGTATATGATTTTTGCTTCTTCCCGGACTAACCCTCCCTTATTTCATGCGTATTTCTATAGGTTCACACAAGGTCTCCCCTTTGAAAAACACTCACCAAGGCAATTTAGTTGCCACCACTGGCAAATTACCAAAATATAGCGTCCACCCAATCTGGCATTTACCCTTAAATGCTTTCATTTCAATGGGGGCTCCAACCCAATAGCAATTTCCTTTGATTGTTTTTGCATTCACCGCTTACATCGAATATGTAACTGTAATTTATGTCAGGACGCTGTGTCAATATAAATTCTATGGTACATTTTATGTACTTTTTGGTTGTATTTATACGCAACATTTTAGGTAGAGATAGTCTACAAGAATATCTGAAACAAAAGAAACACACAGCTCCATACAATGTTACGACGTTTCGAGTCAGAAGGTGAAATATTTCGGTTCAATTTGAAACACCTATTTCGCGCAGAAATATACTTACATACATATTATATGTACATACATACATACATATATACATACGTACTCCCATTAACACTTCCATGTGAAAAACAATGCAGGAAGAAGGTGCTACTACTTAATATAATATAAGACAGCAGTTTGGTTTTGGATAGCCTAAACATACCATAATTCTATTTGTCGGATGACGTTAATGCACACACCGTAGAGTAAGTTCGACCAAACATCTAGAATAGACGTAGCCAGAAAGAACAACAGTAAAAATAGTAAGGAAACCGCTTAAGCCTTAAGGTGAATTGTTTCCGGACAGAAGCAATTAAGACGGCAACTCATTGATTATGAGGGATCGCAAATGAAGTTTTCCTGGTTTCGTGTAATTTCGGTTAATTTCTTGTATTTTTTTAAAAGATATCGAAATTTAATAGAAGACGAGTGAGAAAGCAATAATATTACACGATTCTTTGCCAATTAGTTCGGAGCTTTGTCGAAGCTCTCAACAACGAGATATGTACATACATATGTATATCCATGGAAAGACATTAGTCCAACAACTAACATCATGTCTAGTGATCTGAAATACATTTAATGCCCGCGAACATATTCCTATTTACTGTAAAATAATTCAAAGATAGAATCATGAGTTACACTAATATTGAAACTGTCTCGTCTTTAACACATGTTTAGATAGGACCAAATATACATATAGTACAAAGCTATGTACATATGTATGTATAATAATATGTGTTATGCTTTCGTTTGGCTTACATACATGCATACATCTTGAACTACAACAAAATTAAAAACCTGGAGTCATCCAAGCATTTAAGCATACATACATACATACATACATACATAGTATGTACATATATAACTAAAAACATAAGACCTTTCACTCATGGATCTGTTGCCATTCCATCGATGTCGAACTTCTTTGGGTTTTGTTACGGCTTTCCCACTTTCGGCGATCGTAAATACAAAATGAGTGTTTTTAATTCGGCCACCTTTACATAGTTAGCATGTATACATGCGTATGTTTGACTGAAGAAAAGCAGACCACAAAAACCTCAAATTCATCCGAGCACACTAATGTACATACATACATATGTATATTTCTTTTATGGCTTGGGCATCCACAAGGCATTTACCCTCGATGCACACTTTATGAAACCGCAACTAAGGAGGTTTATCGTTTAAGGAGGGTAATAGATCGTGTATTCGCTGAATGCTACAGTACACCCCCCATTAAAGGAACCGGCCAATAGCTATATCCATATACATATTCAGAAATAAATTTACAATTCCATAGTTTTCAAATTTTTTCTACATTTTTTACATATATGGTAGTCAAAAAAGTCTTTTCGTACTTCTATATCTATAACTTAATAGCTTTGCCTGCCACCGCCAGAGCCTCTCAACACTCGAAACTACTTAATTTCACAACTCCTATTCGTTGATTCTTATTAATCCGATATTTTCTTCTACCAGTATTAAGTTTACCTATAAATGAATAATTTGTTTTGAATGTGAAAGAGAAATTATAAATCACTAATAGTGAATATTTGATCATTGTTTAAATTTGGGGGTGTTAATACATATACATATGTACATATATCAGGCGGTGAGTAGTGGTAGTACCCGCCTCTACAATAGTACCGTCTTAAGTAATACCACAATGTTAAACCAAACTCACATACGTTTTTTTTCTAGTCCATATTAACGATCAGTTCAGAATTGTAGTGTCGTGGTAGCGACGGAAACGGAATTTCGACAGCGGCAACAGAATCGGAGCCCATTAAAAAGGTAAATTCTTTCTTCCCCTTTGAACTTCGCCTTGACATACATATGTATGTTAATAAAAAATAATTTTAGTGTGTTTTTTATCTACAGATTTATTGTTACAAAACTGGCTTCAAATATTGACTTAGTTAAGGAAATCCAATGCCGCGTAATAACTCAAAAGACGAAAACCGTATTCCAATATCCTCTAAATTAAGTTCCTTAAACTTCGGAAATCTAATTGATTTTGGAGACTCCCTCTGGAAAAATGTCAGAAATTGCTAGAAATGATGCCAGTACCGAGTCACTTTGCACCGTAATAGAAAATTTTAAAGAAAATAGCAACACTAGTTCCAATCACAACTTGAGTAGTAATGACAAGAAAAGTTCAAATTGTGAAAACAACATAGCTGACGATGTTATTCACAGACATAATATCGACAATTCCGAACCAAAAAAGCCTTACAAAAACGACAATGACGAATGCAAGGCCTTATATGATAACTGTGATATCTCACAAGATGAGTCGAATTCATCGATATCAGCTTCTGTTAAGTCGAGCACTAAGCTAAAAAAATCGGTTTCTTTTGATCCCCAAGACGAGAAGGTCCGCAAATTTATAGAAGGCGAACCAATTGTAGATCAAAAAAATCCTTTTAAACAACATTATTCCACTTGGGGAAACTCGGCTAGGAAGAAGAAAATACCGCCCCCCGTTCCAGCTAAACGATCGACGTTGAGTGTTCGAAAAACTGTCACGCAACAGCTACGAGAAAGAGAGCGTGAAAAAGAAAAGGAAAAAGAACGAATTAAAAACGAAACAAATAACCGAAAGTCAAATTCTGGTAATATTGTGTCCTTACCATCACCTGACGATTTCGTTACTACTGAAGAAGTTCTAAAACAATCCAAATATGTTAAAACATATGTGAAAAATCCGGATCCATATTTTGTTTACGACCCTTCCATACTAGCACGACTTAAATGTGAAGAAACACGTGATGTTGGTGACAAAAACTCTTCAAAAAAACTTCGTTTAACAAATCAAACTAAAGATCGTATCAAGGATTTAAAAAGTAAACCTTCAATAGAAGCATCGCTTTCACACTCAAAGATTCCCTTTAAGAAATGTTCAAAACCAAATTATCCTGATCTCTCTGACATCAAGATCAAAGTTGGTACCGATTTGGTTGGAAATTTTTTTAATCCAGCCGAAGTGTCAAAGAATGCCAAAAAGTTCGACGATAGGGTAAAAACACTTCAAATAAGTTCAGAAGATGATTTAGATGAAATAGATGGTCCCTTAACAAAAAGTGAATCGAGTGATGAGGTGACCCCGAACTTAGTTAATATAAAGAAAATAAACTCAGAATCCGAACAATCCAAAAACGTTAACTTTGAAAATATGGATGTCAAAGAAATATTGGAAGAGGCGCCTGAAGGCACATTTACCAATACAATAAAATCCAAAGAGTTTCATGATTATCTTGAAAAAAAGGGTCTTACTTTGATACCCAAAAAAATTCCAAATGGCGCACAATCTGTGTATACAAACGGCAGACAGATAACTAAACCTGATACTCGTATCTCTTTTAAAAGCCCCGAGAGCGTACAGATCTCATTAGATACAACGGACTCTGTGCGTAACTCTAAAAAGCCCTCAGTATTTCAACGTCTCCTTTCAAATAGTATTTTTGCTACTAGACGTAAAACAACTCCCAAAGATATCGTTCCTACTGCGAAATCACTAAACAATTATAAAACGCATTTGAAAGAAAATTTAGATATCCCGCAAACTTCGCTTAAGCGAGTGGTTTTAGAAAGACAAAGTTTTCACGGTCGTCCTCATGCAAATAATAATTTATTAAGTCCTGCCGAAACGGAGTTCTTAAAACACCAACAGCAACAGTCCCGCAAGAGCTTTGCAAGTGGGGAAAACGTATCTAATTCATTATCTAGTGTCTTACCAAGTGACGAGCTGCTCCACAACTCAACAGCAGAAGAAGATGCGCACACTCCATTCATAAAACCCTCAAGACGGCCGCATTCCAAAGAGAGATTGGTAAGCTCTCAACAAAATAGACCCCCTCCAAATAATACAATACTAAAACCAAGAGCACATCGACTTTACGCTGTAAATAACACAACGAATGTAACGACGGAAGGACTTGAAAATTCGTCTAATGGTACACTAAAGCGAAGCGTTGAGCGCCAAAGCCTCATACCCAAACGATCTAATCAAACTTTAAACCGCAAACAAATTTTTAATCGTTCTAGTTCAATGGATCGTAATGAAATATTGAAAAAGAGACTTATACGAGAGCTGCAAAACAAATCAAAAAGTGACAATGAGGCTTCTAAGGTTTCTACACCTTTCACCTCTAAAGAAAACATAGGAGAACAATTTTCTACCATGAATGGACCCAAAACAACTTCAACTCCAATCCGAAATGCAAATAATGATGCGGAAAGCCACACTTTAACACATAGGGTAAGCCTGACAAATAAAGTTTACGTCGACCAACAAGAGTGGGAACGATTAAAAGCAATTAAAGATCGTATGGACAATGAGCTATACCTGAAAATGTTACAAGAACAAAAAAGACAACAGGATGCAGAAAATATATATGAACGTCTTCAGCCACAAAAAATATCGATAACGCAACCTGATAGTGTATCCAAACAGCCCATAACATTAGAACCCAACTTTATTCGGGGATCTCCACAAAGGAATACATTCGCAGGCTTGACTAAAAATAGACAAGCTAAGATTATTGATGGAAGAGCATTACTTCCATCATCTTTTCCTGTAAATATGCGGTATATTAGTAATGCTAAGGAAAGTATTTTCGAATCTACTCCTCGTAGTCAAAGCGTCTTGGGCAATATGACTTATACTTCCGGGAACGGTAATATTAACAGGAAAGGCTACGAAGTTGACATGGGTACACCAGTTGTTCTACGACGAAAAGATAACAAAATATCCGAACCGGTGTGTAATCCAGAACAGCGTCGCATCGGTGGTTTACTAACTAGAGATGAGATTTTGCAAAAAGTGAAAGATTTTTGCAGAAAATCTCTAAATAAAACACCAATTATTCAACAATCACAAACTAGAGTAGTTCATAATAAGCAAACTGGTCTATCTGATTTGTCTCCAGTATCATATGCGTCTGTCGAAACGAACCAGAGGCCTGCTTCAAGAATGTATGCGGCTCCTCAAGTTCCTCAACGTATGCAGAGCTTGCCTCAACAATTCATACCAATAAATACGGCGCATATGATAAGCGAAATAAATCCAAATACAGTATCACCAATTTATGCACATGTGGTAAAAAGAAGTAGCTTACTATCAAACAATTCGGAAATTTACGATAGTCCTCAAAAAATTAACTTGATGCGACAGGATCTGGAAACTCCTGCAATATATGTAGAGCATGGAAATTTGCCTGCTCCGCAATACGTACTTGTTGAGGGTGATAAAATCGTACCTGCGAAACAAGTATTCAGCTATTATCCCGGACAGACTGAAATTTACGCCCAACCACAATACGTCCGCCCATACAATTTGCAACCTGTTCCGGGTGCTTATGGTTACATAAGTGTTCGGGAACCTCTTTCAAATCAGCAATTACACCATAGGTTGTATAATGGACGAAGTACTCCATTGATACTTGATCAGTCAAGTCAACAGGCGAGTCAAATATATTGGACGCCGCGTAATCAGCGGTTACAACAGCATTCTGGACTACAGCCAGTGAACATTAGTAGTCCCTGTTATATGCTCAAGCAACTACATTCACCGTCCTCAACTAGAATTGAGCTCCCGAATAGAACTAATAAAAAAACAATGCCGAACACTGCTGAAATTCAAATTCAACATGCAGCAACAATTGAAAGTAGAACGCCCAACAATCGGCAGATCCAAGCCAAACCATCATCTAGACAATTAGAAGATTTAAACAACCAACATTCCTACGATTGGGAAAGTGGCTCCGAAGCTGGCGAAGTTCGACGTATTTTTGAGAATACGGGAAACAACGGTGAGTTCAGAGGAAGTCATTTAATAAAAAATCTCAAAAATAAGTTATCTCGACTATTTTCATAAAATAATATCTACAAGTATAATAAACAAACAAAAATAATACATATACTCGTAAAAACTTCATTTATTCATCAATACATACTTTTACATTTAGTGATAGCTAATTAACGAAAACTCTTAGGAGTAGTAAATCGAACAAATAACCTGCCTAACTCAAATAAAGATAGAACTAATTGCAAACAATTAACGTATCATCAAAAAATTCGAAATTGAGTAGGGGGATTCTCTTGCTCTTGCAAAATTGCTGATAGCAAAAATCCTATACCAAAATATACAAGGGCACGGGAGCACCCATTGCAGAATCTAGTGATATATGAACGGCTGATGTGCTGAACACAATGACCGCGACAGACGCCAGCAGCACGACAGTGAACTGAAAATGGCGTTGTGAATCCTACCACATGAACATTTGTAAGAAGGCAGCGACATAACAATGGTCGACATGTACACAAAAGAACGCAGTTGTCCATTTTGTATGTACCCAATTTCGTTGTGGCCATACTAATACCTTGCACTTCAATGGCATTTTAATATTTTGTTCAAAGTGAAATTTTTTATGCAAAAAAATAAGTAAATAGGTAAATATTTTTGTTTTAAATTATCAATTGTTATTACAAATGATATAATAGAGTAATTTTATGCTTTTATTTGTAAAATAACGTCAAGTTTGTTAGAGCTGTGAATAATTTATATTTTATAATACATATGTATTAGTGGCATCACTACTCTACCTCATCTCTCTACCTTCAACTCTACTGTCAACTCTACTGTCGTTGGCAAATATAAGAATATATTGAAGTTAGCGAGAGCGAAAACTGTCGGCCTGCAATCGTGCAGTCGTGCAGCTGTCAAAATAACTGTGTCCATAAGAACGTGTGTATTTTAATACTTGACAGATGTCGTTTGCAGTCTGTCGCGGTCATTGTGTTCAGCACATGATTCGATCAATTTATTGTAAATGACTATTGTGCATGGCTATTGTGAATTGGCGAACCTTCTGCATTCATTCTTAACAAAAAAACTGTAACAAAACTTTAAAATTTAAATAGAAATTATAAAATCTATTTTAAATTTACCATCCTCAACAATATTAAGTCATAATTTGTATTTTAGTAAAATGACAGCTGGCATCGGGTAGCAATTATTTTTTTACGTGTCATTGCACGAAAATAAACATGAGTTTTGGTCTGACACATTTTACAGCCATTGCAAATAAATTTCTGCGTGTGTTTGTTTGTTGTTGTGCACCAAGAGGAAATATCTGCAATTCGTGCACCGTGCAAGGGTTTTGCAAGAGAAAGAGAATACTCCTAGTGTCTTATTGATTTCGCTTCGAATTACATACATAATATTACATAATTCTGCGCTCAGATATAAACCAGTTTTAACCAAAAAAAAATTTTTTAATCATGTTGCATTTTATTTCGAGTTTCATTCATGCCACTGTAAATTTCCGAAAATGTTGTTACGTGATTTTACATTTCAAGTGACAATATGTAAAAACACATTCCTCTTTATCATAAGTATTGTATATACATATCTTGCAGGCTTTTCTAGGAAATATTGTATTAGACAACAAAACTTAAGACTAACAAAACTTTAAAATTTAAATAGAAATTATAAAATCTATTTTAAATTTACCATCCTCAACAATATTAAGTCATAATTTGTATTTTAGTAAAATGACAGCTGGCATCGGGTAGCAATTATTTTTTTACGTGTCATTGCACGAAAATAAACATGAGTTTTGAACGTTTATCACTGTAAATTATTATTATATTAATATCAATGTTTGTGTCAACATCAGTATTTATATATATAAAATCGATGTGATAATTCTAAATATAATTTCATAAAAAGTATACCTAACAAGAGCTGTAAAGATAACGATTTCGGTAAAACTTTATATTCTAAAAAATTACAATAATTTGCGACATACGAAACGTTTTAAATATATACTGCATACATAGGTTGCCCGCTATTTGCATTGTTTACAGTAACTTGAAATATTCATCTTGGCCAAAAAATGGAATTATGTAAGACGTGAACATTTTACAACTTTCATCGCGAATTAACTTAGCGACAGTTCATCGATGTACGCAATTCAATTATTAGCGATGAAACTCCATCAAGGACCTGTGTTCATCGATGGTAAGGAAAATTCAATCGAGGTTATAGATCACTCCAGGACGGATTTCTTGAAGACCGTCCAAAATCAGTTGTTTATCCGGAAACTATGTGGCAAACTAACATTGACAGATCGTCTTGTGACCTATCAGTGGCGGATCCAGAAAAAATTTGTTGGGGGGTTTTACAAAAAGTTTTATTACCCAACGTATTTTTAATATAGCAGTTCCCTCCCGAAAATTCAGTTATAATAGGACACGTTTTGTCTTGTGCACAAAAATGGGTTAAGGATAGTTGAATTGCGAAAAATCATATTATACTGTTGAAAAGAATGAGTTAATTATGCAACTTGACAAATAATTATGCACTTGATAATGAGGAGCTTGTAAAGTTGACCATGTACTACGTAAAATGGTGTGCAGGGGCAGGTTATTGTGCGCATAATAATGCGCATGATATACATATTACTAAAAAAGAACATGTTGATGAATATTTTCGCATTCAAGCTTCTTTCGTAATATTATTTTTCTCTGAGTTTAGGGGGTGTTTTAACACCAAAAACCCCCCCGTGGATCCGCCACTGTGACCTATCATGAAATAGAGACGACTATAAGCATTAGGGAAACCAACATATGTACATATGTCTGTACATTCAATATTGCATGGACATTTGACATATTTGTCCACTTTGAAGCCCACACAAATTTCCTCGTGTCGATTGGAAATGAGAAATGTAAAAAAAAAACAAAACCATAGCGGTACTTCCAAACACGTCTATGAAATCGTAACAGATGATGAAACGTACGTAATTACGCGTATGCTTCCTAAAGTAAAGAGCAATCGACTGTATGGGGTTTCAAGATGAGCCGAATTCAACAAAAGTTGCTCGCAAAACTTTCCAAGCGGCAGCCATTTGCTTTTGGAACAACTGGACAACGCAGAACAGAAAATTCTGAGTGGAACAGAATCATTAGTTTGCCAGTGTACATCAGTTTGATGAGTCATCCAGTTTCAGTCATCTAGTCTTGACATGGCACCGAACGTAAAAGATCAACGTTTCTACGTTCTTCGACACATGAAGAGGAGGTTGATGCATTTAAAAGGTTTTTGAGATACCTCATTTAGAATGGCAAAAGTACTTCGACAATTGGTGAATATTTGGTACAACAGTAAAGCGATTCTCGATTATTGCAATTTGCTTTTGTTCTTTAATTGCGAAATGTAAAACACAACCATCGTAAGTGCTTAACATTTTTTAATCTTAACTTTAAAATAAATCCAATACAAACCCATTAGCTTATGAGTTGAAAACTAAATTAGTAATTCTCAAGAATTGTTATTTCGGCGATCTAATGTATCGGTGAGTTCTGGATACATTTTTAGTGATTATTATTAATATATGTTCAAATTAATTGGTATATTTATTGCAACTATAGCACACTTTCTATCTTTTCCATTCTCCTCATAACTCTTGTTCAAAAGTTTGTACATGCATTCTAGAATCATTTTCCCAAACGATTTTATTGGGATAACACAAGCTCACACAGATTGCCAATGGCAAGAGCAATAAATATGACGGTGGGTTGGCAATATTTATTTCCTCTCGAGATACCCCGTAACGTAATCTCTTTCTGCGACTTTCTATCAATTTTTTATTATTATGTGGCAACTTGAAGCGAAGCCAAGCAGCTGTTCACAAAATTGTTACAAATTATATTTGTTTAAGTGGCTGGATTCAAAGATTTTGCCGCAATTGACAACAATATCAAAGTAGTATCAAGTAAATTCACGTAAAACACTGTGGCAACTTCTTAGTTAAATATTTTGACACATTTATCTTTATTACTATTTGTTTGCTTATTGTAAAAGTTTTATCCCTGGTAAAAGTAGTGCGCAAATTATGGTTATTATGCGGAAGAATTACTTCTTACCTTCGAAATCAGTATCCTAAGATTGCAATCTAAATGATTACATCGTTAATAAGGACAGTTTTTTAATTCTGAAAAGTGTTTAAAGTCAATATTTTGAGAATATTTCGAGGTAAAGTTATTAATGCCAATATTTAGTTCCGTCTAATAAACAAACCGTGCATACTTTAGAAAGTTCATACAATAATAATGGAAAAAACTCTGTCTTTCTGGAAGTACAGAAAAATGTGTTGATACAGTTTTATTCTAATCTTCTTTCTAATAACAACAAACTTAAAAAATCCATTAATTAATATAAAACTACAAATTTATGGAATAAAAACTCAAATATTGTGTTGACAAAAGTCTACATACAGTACAAAAATATCTTAGTTCAGTGCGAAAAACTGTAAAAAATGCTAGTTATTAAGACGTTTTAGTATTTAGTTGGGTCCCCATTGGTATCTATAACTGCTTGAAGACGCCGTGGCATTGATTCTGCTAAATTTGTCAACGCTACAGATGTAATGCTGTTCCAAGGTCCCAATATGCGCTCTTAGAGTAGAGCAGAGCTAGAAATTTGATTCTTTCTAATTCTACGCTCCAAAATCTCCCAGACATGTTCAATAATATTCATATTTGGACTTTGAGGTGGTGTATTTAATTGACTTAGAGTATAATAAAGCAACCAATCCTTGACAATTTGCGTCGCATGCATCGGATCGTTATCTTGTTGAAATATCCAACCGGAACCGAGCCCTAAATTATCCCCCAAAGGCTTCAAATTATGTTCCAACAGAGACTTATACTTATAACCGTCCATTTCACCTTCAATTGTGAAGCTCGGTGGCGGCAGCGTAATGGTTTGGGGAGTTGTTGCGGCCTCTGGAGTTAGAAATGTACGTCCTTTATTCCACTTATAAGCAGATTCACTGAGTACAAAAGTGATCGATTAAACATAGTGTCAAATTTGTATTATTATTTATTATTAAATTGTGGTTAATCGCTTTTTTCATGTTTAAAACTCTTGGCCGCAACCAGAAACTACGACAAACAACATTTCTTTATTTCTAGTTATACTTATACTAGCGTTATATACATATATACAGTCCTTAAATGAATCTTACTAAATTATTAATCATACGATGTTTTATAATGTTGGTAAAAATTAAGAAACCAAACAAACCCTTTTAACCTATTATGAAAAGGAACTGAATTATATTTGTATTACTCTGAGCCAAATAAAACATACATATGTACATCGGAATCTGCAAGTATTAAAGTATTGATTGGATTAAATTATGCCATATCTTTGCATAATTTTTTTAAAAATTTAAATTCCGTTGCCAACAGTTTCGTACTTTTATATACTTAATTTCAATGGTTTTATTTAAACAGTATAAAATATTATGTACAGTAGTCGTTAAAGAAAGTAATTAAAATCATATCGGTATGTATTCAGCACTTCACTTTTCTATAATACCTTAATAATTTTTGGTAATGAGTATATTTCTTTTATCATAATAAGTCGCGTTCAAGTAATTCATAAATAAAATAAATGCCCAGTATCTAGGCCCTTGAAAATTGCTTCAAAGAATATGGAGGTATGTAGATATGTACACGTTCCCTGCAAAAATGAATTCGAAAATAGCAAGTCCCACTTGTACACATTGTTATTTACTGCAATTTACTATTTGTATGGGTTTCATTTGTCTGCATACGCAACTGTGTTGAACATTTCTGACAATTTTTTCCGCACAAAGAGACAAAGAAGAATTTTGTCGCATTTTATTTCGTATTGTAGTAAATTTTCTATAAATAGTTTTATGTTTAGTTATTATAGGGATAAGATATTGGTGGAAATCAGTATATCTCTTTTAAGCTGTCAAATAAATTTATATCCGTATATGTCAAATAATATAATCAACATTTCCGTTTATAAATAACATTTATATTTATATTCTTCTAGATTAAACACATAAAAACTTAAAAAGATACACCATGGACCATTCAAAAAAGGCCTCGTTGAATTCTTCCACTGATGATGAATCAATAACAACTAGTACTGAGTCCGATTCAGTAGAGACTTGGACATTAGTGAATGACAAAAACAAAAAAAAAGAAAGAAATTCTTCGTCTGAAATTCTTGCAGATACAAATAATAAAATTGATATACTAACAAACTTTAATGATTCACCAACGCCTGAAAACAAGGAAATCCAAGGAAATAATGAGTTCGTATTTATAAATTTGTGAAAATTTTTGTATTTTTTCTTAATATCATTTAATTACAGCTATCGATCTGATGACGACTCAAATGTTGATGACATTTCCGAAGGTATCTCAATCATCAGTGAAAGCGAGAGCGCTGGGAGAGCTTCACCACTTGCAATTGAAGCTAACTTAAGCAGCGTAAATTTAAATGACTATCAGGAAAATATTTCCCCTAACTCAAGGCTTCGGTTGCCTATACATATCCCACAATCGTCTTATTTACTATCCTCCACTGGGAACAACGAAGATAAAAATTCGCTAAGACAGCGACATAAACGTCATTCAAGTTCAAGTGAAATTCAAGAACGAAAGGAATTGAATCCAAATTTCATCAGTAGCCTTGTAGAAAGAACGGTTCATCCACTTGTGCGGCATGGTTTGAAGGGGGCATTCTTCATTTGTGTTTGCCTTGCATTATTGGCTTTTATAGGAAAATTATACAATCCTGATTGGCAACCATGGATTGTTAGTAAAAATTTGTCTGTATTGGAAGAAAGATTGACAAACTTGGAATTAAAAAATAATTTAATGCGAGCGGAAATTGACATTTTATCTAAGCAAGTTAATTATTTGAGTTCTTTGTGGGAAAAAGGCAAAAATATAAGAAACGATTTCGAAAATGTACAGAAATCTCAGCACCGACACTACAAACAAGCTGACGAATTGTCATTGAAACAAAAAAGTAAAGCTTTTAACGCTTGGCCGGGAAATGGAGATAATCTCGATCCTGTACAGATAACGAAAAACGATCTAAAAAAAACATATAAATGTACTGATGGAAATTTTAGAGAAATTGCTGGAATGTGTATAGAAAGAACGGAGTCGAATATCAAAAATATGGACGATATTTTCAAAAAGGTCGACGATGTTGTTGTAGAGCAAATTCTTGAGGGCATAGAATTATTAAAAGAAGACTCAGGAACAGATGAAACCGTTAAACTCGATGAACCAAGTTCTAAGGATAACCCAAATGAAAATTATATGTATAAACAGGGTCGCAACTCAAATAAAAAAGGGCAGTACTCTACTGAAAATAAATACGATGCAAAAAGACATTGGAAGCAACGCCGACGTTTATATAGTGAAGAAGATGAAGATATCGATGCTTACGGGGAAGGGTCCGGACGGAAGAAACTTAATTCGAAAGAAAAATTTGGAAAGTACTATAAAGAACATTCTGAAGAACATATTATGTCCAAAGGTCGTCTTTATAAAGATCGCAATTTTGATAAGAATTCGGCTGAGCGAACGCCTACAAGCGGCGAATGGCATGGTAAATTAATGAAACAGCGAGAAGCCGCAAGGAATGAAAATGAAATTCGTCAACGCAGAAAGAACTGGTACATCGAACGCGGTAACGAGCGAGAGAAAATGCGCCACAGTTAATGGGTTAAGCCATTTAGAATAATAACCATTTCATTAATTTACAATTTTCTATTGATTCACATCTTTTGTCTATTTCCTATTTAGAGCATTGAAGGAATCTCTAAGGCTCTTACAATAATTTTGTGATAAATTGTATTACGTTAATTTTACCTTGTAGTAATGTACCGCTACACCAATATACGATATATTGTTTTTACCCTAAGCACGATTAAAAAATATATATACTTATACAGAATAAAGGGAACATTTAAGCGTTTCGTTCGTGTGTTTCGCATAAAAATGTTTATACATATATGTACATAGTATATCCAATAATGTCTTGTAACCCTAATGTAATTATTTAAAAAATCCTTGTATAAAAATAAAATATTTATTCGTAAAAACGTAGTTGAATTTATTTTCTCTTTTATGAAACTTAGAATGTTCTATGAAGGTTGGATCTGTTGGAGCAATATTGAAATTTTTAAATTTCGAAAGAGATGCCAATTAGAATTGTGATGAATATCAGTACACTGACCATTCATTTACATATTTGTATACTATAATGAAAAAAAAATTACATAGATATTATATTTCTCATTGGTTTTAGTTTATTCTAATAACTATTTAGTATAGTTCGACGACATTTGATTTACACACTTTATGATCAACAATCAGCTCAGGCTCAGAGTCATGTGTATGTCGGTGTGACATCAATGATGATCGTCGCTTGAAACGTTTATTGCAGATCTCACATTGAAAAGGTCTTTCTCCACTGTGTATTAGGGAATGCCTCTTCATCTGCTCGGCCGTTGGGAAACCTCGTTTGCAATGGGGGCATTCATACGGTCTCTCCCCAGAGTGGCAACGTTTATGAGCAATCAAGTTGCTCGAATACCGAAATTCACGACCACAGACATCACACGTATGCGGTTTTTCACCTGTATGTACAAGCATGTGCTTCTTATATCCAGACTTTTGTGTCATGGACTTCCCACAAATATCACACTGGAAAGGTCTCTCGCCGGTATGCGATAACATGTGGGTTCTTAAAGAGGATGATTGACGATATGCTTTACCACATAGCTCACATGTATTCGGGTTATTTGGATCATGGATAATTATATGTCCTTCATAAGCATTACGAGTTTTAAAACCTTCGCCACAAAGACTGCATAAATAAGGTGTAGCATCGGAATGCAGTTGCATATGGTACTTAAAAGAATTTTGATTACTCAGTTGTTTTCCACACACCTAAAATGTATATGAAATAAACTATTGGATAGCGACTGCGTAGAAGTATGTAACATTATTTCCTTCTTACCTTGCATTGCAAATCAGGGTTCGGCGGTTTAGGTTGGTTGCTTTTTTTGCGGATTTTTGTTGGCGGTTTAATTTTCTGTTCTAAGCTAATATCCCATTCTCCGTCCGGATCGGCAGATTTAATTTCTCTTTTAAAATGTTTATGTATTTGGTGACCTTCCGCAATTTCCAATAAAGAACAGTCACTTTGAGACATTTCATCTAATTTCACTTCGTATATCTCTTCATATTCCTTGTGCCTACCGTCTTCTTCAGCATCCGTCTGGTATACTTCCTCTGACTCTGCTACTTCATGAACAACCACTTCATCTTCCTCACAATTTTGCTCATTATGCTCTATATCACATTGCATTTGTTCCATGGATATTGCTGCATCACATCCATCTACAACGCTATCTAATACCGTTAGAGACACATACTCCATACTTTCTACAGATCTTTTGAATTGAGCTGCTGTCGCCAAATCATGCAGTTGATCAGATTCATCCAAATCGGTTCCCTCTTCTACTTCGAGATGGTGCTCTTCTACAACTGACTCCGCCGATTCTGTGTCAAGATCTTCAATAACACTGTCACCAGCTCCTGCATCTGTCATTCCTATCCCACAGTCCAGTTCTTCTAACTGTCTTCGCAATACTTCATCTGTTTCCATTACCATTTTCTTAAAAGCATATGTCTTAGCAACATTTTGGACACAACGTAAACAGATATTTGAAGGAAAACTTTCATCATTTGAAAAATCCAAATTTGTAATAAAACTCAGCATGGACGCCAAAGTTTGCACCTCACCCATACAAATACCCTGCTTGTGCAACGACTTGTATTCTACGCACTCGCTTATGCAGGCTCGACAAACCACCACTTCCTCATCATTGCTTTCAGAAACCATTCTTTATCTAACGTATTTGTAAACTGATTTATTTCTAATAAAGAGATTATAAATTAATGTAAACAAATCAAGACTAATTCCCTCAAATAGTATAAAATCGCTCCATCCACGCTTTGACATCTAAGGTGTGTTCAATCCTCTTATCTACATATGTCTCAATTCTCTTGGGTATGTTTAATTTTGTAAACATATAACGTCAATGCTTATCAATTATTTTCGGCTATATGGTAGTCTGGCAACATTGTCCGAATTGACTTATGACAGATGTCGGAAAATTCCTTTTAGCTGCATGAGATTGAAGGTTAATACAGCCGGTGGAATGAATTAGAAGTACACTTAAAGTGGGATTTATTAATAAAGCATTTAAGTGTAGGGGCAAAATATGGTAATGGCACGAAAAGGAGTCCTTAGCGTGATACAAAAATTAGGATCCGCCACCAAATTAGGGTGGCATCGATTTGGAGAACAAAAATGTCGCGCATTAAGTAACCATCACCGAGGATTACATGTTTCCACAGCTATCCAAATTTTTGGACGAAAGTCGGACTGCCAACAATTTGGAAGATTGTATACAACAGAAAGTACAAGTTTGTTTACCTATTTTGTATTTTATTAATTTAATTGATTTATATGTACGGTTTAGAAAAGACATCGAGTCCAGAAATTTTGTCAAAGTTGTTCCCCCAAACTGCAGCTAATGTTGATGAAGAGACTGAACGCGAAAGAAAACGCAAAGAAGAGGAAGAGGCAAAGGAAAATGAAAAGGCTTGGAAACGTATGAAAATTGGGTATGTGCTATTTTGCCTTGCATAATATAACGCATGACATTTACAAGTAGTAGTGACTGTAAAAATATCTGTTTTACAAAACCATTCATTTTATAGGTTTGCAGTATTTGGAGGTAGTGGCATTGCACTAGCCATATGGGCTGTATATGAGTTCGGAAAACCTGAGGTAGATGCCGAAGGACAAGTAATCGAAGATGAATTTAGTAAAAGCCCAGTAATTCAACAGTATATACAGCGTATGTGGAAATCTATGAATTACTACCAAAAAATGATTCAGGAGCCATCACGCGATAAGCTTTTACCAGATCCTTTAAAACACCCATACATACAGCCGCCTTACACATTAGTACTAGAAATGAAAGATGTTCTTGTACATCCTGATTGGACATACCAAACTGGGTGGCGGTTTAAAAAACGACCCGGTGTTGATCATTTCTTACAAGAATGTGCAAAAAATTTCGAAATTGTCGTATTTACTGCTGAACAAGGAATGACGGTATTTCCGATTTTAGATGCTCTGGACCCAAATGGCTATATCATGTATCGCTTGGTACGCGATGCAACTCATTTTGTGGATGGACACCACGTTAAAAATTTAGACAATTTAAACCGAGATCTAAGGAAGGTAACTTAAAAGATGTACATAAAATTACAAATAATCTTTATATAAATATCGATAGAATCATTCTGATAAGTATAAGTATTTTTTAGGTCATAGTCGTGGATTGGGATCAAAACGCAACTAAATTGCACCCTGATAATACTTTTAACATTGCCAGATGGCTAGGTAATGATGACGACTCGCAACTACTTGATTTGATATCATTTTTAAAAAGTATGTAAAATTTATTATATCACAACTTTATTATTTCTAACACCGGCATGTGATTTTTAGCTCTGGCATCTGCTGAAGTTGAGGACGTTCGCGATGTGTTACATTACTATCGGCAGTTCGATGATCCCATAGCTCAATTCAGAGAAAACCAGCGCCTTTTACTAGAGCAAATGCAAGAGAGAGAACGAGAGGAGCTAACCAAATCGAAACCAATTGTGAAAAAATGGACTCCAAGCTTTCTAGGGCGGTCATCTTAAGCGGAAACGCCTGATAAATTCTTATAGTTATCACTGTTTTGCATAGCTTTTATTCATTAAAATGAAAAGTTTCCTTCATTTAAAGATGGCCCTTTTACTTTAGACTGCCATAAGGCATATACATACCGATACGGTAGAAAATTTATACTTCTAAGTTTTTTCTTTCCCTTTATTTAGTTCAAAAAAATCTATTATCTTTCAATATATGAAAATAATCGATACGACAGAAAATGTATACTTCTCTGATTTTTTTTCTTTTCTCTATTGGGTTCAAAAAAATATATTATCTTTCGTTAATTTTCATATTTTGAATATATCGAAGGATAATAGATTTTATTGCACTACCTAAATAAAAAAAAAATAAAAAATCGGAGAAGTATATATTTTCTACCATATCAGTATGTATAATCATAATAATCATTGTTATAATTAAGTAGATAAGACAATTATGTCTACACTCTTTTTTTTTAATTATTAGTCGACACCACTTTTGTATACTTAAATTTGTCAATAAATAAATTATATTAATTAATTATTTTCATATATTTTTTGTACAAAACAGCTTCCAGAACTGCTACCATTTTATTATACAATATTATTTTTGAAGGAACGGCACGCAATCCGTAAAAATGTACATCACGAATGTAGAAGCTCGATAAACAAGTTGCTATAGCTTAATCAATACTCTATTCAAAACTTTAAAATAAATTTCACGGTTAAATCGACCGAAGTAAGAAATTTGTTTTCACTTTCCGTTCTATTTGACAATGAGACTGGAGATGAATGTCCTTTATCGCAATATGAAGTTCTTCGACGATTTATTACATATTGATGAGCAAATATACATGAAAATAGGACTTTACCATAATCCCTACAGCAATTGAACTAAACACAAGTTTTATAATATACGTACATATTTAATAAATCTTGGAATTTACTAATATTTATCAGTGACACATTTTTAACTTCAACTTTTAGCGTACTTTATGTACATATTTCAGACATGAAAGCAAAATTTAAGAAATCAGTAACCAAAGATAATAACTACATACATACATACGTTTTGATGGGTGAGTTAAGTGAATATTTTAGTATAAATTTTATATTTTTCTAATTGTACGTTTTGTTTACTGACATTCAAATATGATTATAGGATATTATATCAATATAAATTTTTTTATTGTTTTATATTTATTAGGCTCTCTGAAGATATTTGGAGGACGGTGTACCGTTGGCGACCTCATTCACTTTTATCAATTGTCTCCATCCCATTAGTAGTTTTATAGTTTCCCCATTTCGTTGTACTTTGCAACATCACCAAATTGATTACTTTAAGTCTCTTATTCAGACCGGTGATAAATATACAAATTTCTAAAGCAAACGCTTTGCCAGATGTTCCAGAGCTCTATATTTATGTGAGTTTTAAAGAATCTACTGACGTACTATTGAGAATTGATCAATATTATTGTTACTTCAGTTTTCCAATACTTTTCAGTAGTTGTTTAAAGATGTGTTTGCAGATCGTAGAGTAATTATTATTCGATACATTCTTATTTATAGACCATTCACTATGCAAAAGCCCCGAAAAAACTATGTAAATGATTCGGTTTTAAGGATTTTTAAATTTATTGTTTAAAATTATTTATACATCTAGGCCAATTCTATTTATTTCCTTATGATCTTGACATATTTTACTAATATTTAATTTAAACGTTAATTATTTATTATGATTCTGCAAAACTAAAATGTATATTTACTTTTTATCGGGGTGTATTAAAGATTTCACTTCTCTAAGATGAAACGAAATGAAATAACAAAATTTTAATCAAGTAAATACGAGCTATGTTCTTAAGAAAGTTTCGGCATCATTTTCTATTTCGATTCTCTTTTTAATTATGTCAGCTACATCTTTATTTTTTCTACAAAATGCCTTAGCCATTTCGAGAACCTAAGAACCGAATACGAAGATTTCGGTTGAGAATTTATTTCCTATGAGCTTCGAGCAGAATACTTCTTAGTCTGAATCTTCGCCACGATCATCGAACCCCGTTAAATCTACAGATTTCAGCATGCCCCTTGAAACTGCGTATTCAATCAGGGCCAGATGGCAAAATACATATTGATCGGGCATTTGTATGGAGTAGGCACGCTGTGAACGAATTTTTTCCACAGTCCCACGAATGTCAGCCGTTCCCACATCTTCTAAACGCGATATGCATATATCCAATGTTATAAAAGTGCCTGTGAAATTTAGTAGTAATAAAATTATTTAATAAAGCATTTTAATGTAATTAATTATTGTGATTTGTTTTCACCTGTTCGACCAATGCCCGCACTACAGTGTACAACGATAGGCGGTCCCCGCGGATGTCCAGCCCAGGTATCGCCCAATGCTTTTACCATAGATGCTTGTTTTTCTCGCACTTTCTGAAGAAAATTTAACATGGCCATCGCAGAGCTCGGCACACCATAATCGGGCCAACTTGTGAATTGCCAATGTGAAACGTTTCTAATTTCGTCAGTCTAAAATAGAAGATACCTCTTAAGTCAAACCAATAATGCAATGCATTTTGACCTGATTTTTTGTCGAAAAAATCAGTAAACGGAAGGTTTGAAAATGTTTTTAAGAAAAAATATTGTAATTAGCAACATGTAGAAAGAGTTTACCTTAAGATTTTTCAATTCTAATGATGCTACTGTATAATCTTCATTTATTTCTATACTAAGTGTTCGCACGTGGAAGTTTCCGAATTCTAAGGAACTATTCTCAGTCGGTTCCCAGTATTGGCCACATTTGACTCGACCACGCTCCATGACCCGTGTTGTCATTACAACAACCAAACAATGTTGTTCCCATATCATACGCCAAAAATCTTGTGATGTTTTCGGTAATGGACCTAAAATCAGATGTAAGAAAATGCCTATTATTATTATTGTATTATCATATTCAAATTTACATTGACCTTAGCACATGTCATATATGAAGAAGTAAGGAAGGGCTAAGTTCGGATGTGACCAAACATTTTATGCTCTTGCAACATGCTAGAATCAAAGTTCTAGAAATTTCGTCAGGAAAATATGGTAGTTGGGGGTAGTATTCACTATTTTTGGAAGTAACACATGCTATTAACTCGTCACATACTAATAGATGTTCCTGGGTTTCACTAAGGTACCTCACACATAATCACCAATCATATGGTGTAAAGTCAGACATAAGTTCGAAAATTCTGATTTTAGTTATATAGGGGTTAGGTTAAGTTTTCGGCCAATTTTATTTTATTTAAGCCTAAATAAACAGTTATGAGTTAAACACGCTCTCTCATTTTCATTGAGATAACTCACATATTGGCCGATATATGCGGTGTAAAATCACCTTCTTCTTCGAACTTTTGTTCGAAAATTTGTATATTAGATGTATGGGGCTCTGGGAAATATTGACCCGATTCAATCTATTTTTAATACACAAAGATATTATTATCAGGAGAAAATTCTCTGAATTTTAATTGACCGATATTTTTGGTGTGATTTTACATAAAAGAGGGCGGTGCCACGCCCAACGTCCAATTTTTATCCCGGCTCTCATAAAGCCTTCTCATATCATCTTGGATGTAAAATTTTATATCTCTGTCGTATTCAGTTATTGATTTATCGCCTTTTTAGTAGTTTTTAACAGTACCGTTATATGTGGAGTGGACGGAGTTATCCTACGATTACAACCATTTTTACAGTGTTTTTAGGGGGTGCTGAAGAGATTTATTCTGAGTAAATTTGGGTATTTTAGTTTTAGTGATCTGGCACTTTATATGTTTTCCTTTAATTGCCTTTTGTAGTCGTGGCAGTTGTCGGATTATGCCCATCAACGAATTTCACCTTACTTTTTGGCCAAGGAACATTTCATAATGATATCTTCACTTCACTCAAGTTACTGCTTGCATAGACGGACGGACGGATTTTAACTCGTCTCTTCAATCTGATCATTTATACATATAGGACATACTTATATATAACCCTATATTTATATCGCTTAGTTTTAGGTGACACATGCAACCGTTAGATGAACAAAACTATTATACTCTCTAGCAACTTGTTGCAAGAGTATAAACATGATTTTATGTCTCGTAAGAACACGGCTTTTAGTAATTTTATCTATTCAATCAATCGACATTAAAATATTGTATTTATTATTGACAACGGAGTATCTTGCCCTGTCGTTTACCTTGTGTGGAAATATAGGCATTCTTTTGTTTGTAGCCGTCCACGAAATTGGCGTTTATATAGTCCTCACCATCCTCCCTAGACAACACCACCCTACTATGATCGTAGCAAAGAACATCCGTGTAGCGATTTTTTGTCAAGTTATTCCGCATTCTGCAAAATAAAATATTGTGCATTTTTATGATTAATTCATTTTACAATAGTAGCACAGATCTACAAACCTTGCATAGACAAATGTGCCCTCAGGCGCCCGATTACGTATTTCGGCATATTCCTTCACCAGACCTTTGCGTCCCTGCTCTTTTACCATTTGAACAATTTGTTCAATTGTTTTTGGATCTCCCTCTTGCCCAGCCAGGCTGTCGTCATCACTAAACCCCGACGACGCACTACTTGGCGGATTTTCCGACCACAATTCACTTAAGGCGGATGAACCGTTAGAACTGGCGTTGCTGGTAACTGCCGATGGAACAGCTACACCATTCGCCAAAACCACGGAGCCTTGAACTCCACTGGCCTCTAATCCGTTCAGCACTGGTGCACCTACTGATGTTTCCACTGAAGCCGTCGTCGTCGCCGCAACCACCCCCGACTCGGTGTCAATTTGGTTACACACAGATAATAATGCCGTACTATTACTGTTACCTTGATTTAAAGCGGTTGCCGATGTAGCTATGACAGCGCGCAGACTGCTTATTGTGATATTTTCGTTGGGCTCCTCGCCGCCCAGTAAACGTCGACTGTAGTCTTCGTTCGTTAATGCGGCTGTCGTCGTATTTATGTTGCTGTTAACGTTGCTGTCTATATCCCCAACGATGGTAACTGAACTGTTCACAACGTTGCTATTAGTTGTAGCGTTGATTGTGTTGCTTCGATTTAAAGCCACTTGCTCAATATTGGCGAGCAGTTCGTCTTCACGATTCGTCATCGATTTGCGGCACTGTAGCAACCATGTGGCGTGATCGATTTCCAATCCTCCGCCAAGATGCAGGGGCAATGCTTTCAGAGGCACGTGAAGGCCCAACGTTGGCACAGATACAGTAAAGACGCGTTCACGCAATTTCTCCCGTACAAATAATCGCAGAATTTTGAACGGTGCTTTAAACCACAGCGGTGCCGTCACAATTAAGACTTTTTTTAAACGAGCTGGATAGCCACCCTGCAAAAACAAAATAAATGAAATAAATACTATATGTCGAAATGGATATAATCAGAGACGATTTACAATGAATTAATCAATAAGCCCTGTTGTGATTACAGACATATTGAGTGTATTATATATGGTAAATTTATAGTCCAGATTCAGTCTGTGCCAACTTTATAATGAATGGCAAAAATTCAAATCGAATTATATAAGAATTACATATGTACATGTATATATATACTAATTTACATACATATGTACATATCGACGTATTTTAAGAAAATACCTGCACCTGATTGTTTTCGAAACAAGTGCGACAAAAATGTTCACCATCAGATTGAGTAGTAAAATGGTGTACGTAACTGCATTTCGTACGTGTTTAAGTGCAAAAAATTAATAGTAAACGTGAATGTATGTATGTTTGTGCGACCTTGTGGCAATACAATTAGAGATTTTCCAATTAACAAAAATTTTAATGTGGTCAAGTTAGTATTTACATATGAGAAACGCTGAGTTTGCTTCTCATGAAAAAGGTTCGTGACATATCGGCAGATCTGTCGCAACAAGGTTTCCACATTGCAAATGCAATGTTGATTAGTAATTCTGCGAAAGTAAACATTATCAATGTGACATTCTGTTATTAACTTTCTTCTATCTTCTTAGAATTAAGGCCAGGCACATTGTATACTATAGTCTCCACGTCGTACGCTAAACGCAACAAGCTACATACATTTTGTTTGTTCTCTTCACGAATACATATCCATACATACATACATTCGTAGCTGCGGCGCAATAAAAACCACTTGTTCCGAAAACAACAATTGATTTAGTTTTCCTTCATCGCCCACATAAGTACAAGTATGTTTGTATGTTCATACATACGCAGCCATTTTTCAACAATATCTGAAATAATCAAAAGCGAATTATTTGACATGAAGAGCAATAAAAAAAACGATTCGAAATAAGAATAACTAAAGTATGACTTGAAAAGGTAAAGAGTTAAGACGGTCAAGCACATGTGCCTATAAATTATATATAATATACAGTAATGTAGACATACATACATATGTATGTACATATACTGCGGCACATTGAAGGCTTTGTGATTCAAACTTTCTTGTACTCTACAAATACTAACTAATTAGAATCTGGGTATTCGAACTCACGATAAACTTCGTCAATCAGTGACATAATTGCATATTTATAAAAAATTTTACTAAATTATTAAAAAAAGCAAAGGTAATAAATATTTAATATCTTAAAAAATTGATTTCGCTAGAATATACCAATTACGAAAATATTGATCTGTATTTATATATGTACATATGTATGTACATATTCATACATACAGTGGCAGACAATAGTCTACATACACCCACAGTTTTCGAGGTTCTAAATGTACAAAAACACTTTAGAAAAATGTGTTGATACAGTTTATTCTAATCATAATACGCTAAAAATTCATAATTTAGCATAAAACAACAAACGACCGTAACGAAAAACTCAAAAATTGCGTTGAAAGTGTTTTTTCTTTCTTTTTATCGTGTTTATTATTTGGTTATTATTGCAAGTGTTATTGTAGTTGTAGTTTGGACACACAAATAGTTACTCTGAAGGTAAATATCCGTTGGCATAAAAAACTTGGTTATAAAATATAGAAAGTTATACGGCGAAACTTCAAAATTTTTAGAGAAGAGTCAAGCAACGGTATAAACCATTGTAACAAACTTAAAAAATAGTGGTTCTAAGGGCAGTTCCTCAGTGAAATGCTCAGTGGTCATTCGCGAAAGCTATCTTATAGAAACGCCAACTCCAAGAAATAGGTCACAAAAAAAACCGTAGCAATACAAATAATTTTAAACGTTAACACGGTGGAATAATACACAAGAAGCCTCTTATTTCAGAATAAAACGAAAGTTTCATAAAAAAGGTGCATTTTCAGATGAGTCGAAGCTCAACATTTTTCGTAGCGACCGAAGAATTAAGTACCGACCCCAAAGCGAGACGACAGCAGCGTAGTGCTTGGGATTTTAGTCTTTATTGAGGGTAATATACAATTTGAAATAAATTGAAATCCTTAGTAGGTAAAAGCATATGATGCAAATTATTAAGGATTGGCCCTTTGTTATGGTCCCCGATAATTGAACATACCACCTCAAAGCACAGTTTTGAAAATTTTGAATATGCCCAGGAAATTTTGAAGGAAAGCATTCGAAAAAAAACAGTTTTTTACCGCTGTTATAGTCACAAAACGCTTTTAGAGAGCTTGGAAGAGCATTACATGTGCAGATTTGTCAAATTTAGTAGAATCAAGGACAAAAATGCGGCTTTAAGTGGTTATAGATGCCACTGGAGGCGCAATTAAATACCAAAATGTAATAATACCTACAACTAGGTAAAGTTTTCTCGCTAAAATATGGTATTTTTGTAGAGTATATAGACTTTTTTAACGCATTTTTTTTAGTTTTTAGTCCATAACTTTGTTTGTTGTTTCATTTCAATTAATGAATTTTTTAACTTATTGTGATTAGAAAGAAAATTAATATAAAAGTGTATCAGCACATTTTTCTAAAAACTTGTTATACTTTCTGAACTACGAAAACAGGGATATGTAGACTTTTGTGCGCCACTGTACATATGTCGAGCATAACCTTTTTGTTTGTTTTGTTAACTCTATTCCCGCTTAGTGCACCTCAGAAGCCCTTTCAATGGCCGAGTTAATACGTATGTAACTTTCCCACCACAACTGTTTATATCGACTTTGACAAACTACCAAAGATTACTGGACGCGTTACATTTTATCATTATTGAAATGTACATATGTATTTCCACTCAGTTCTGTTTAAAATTTAATTGTCTTGTTTTTTATCTACGAGTTATATTTAAGAATTTTTCATGCGAATACACTTTTCTCGATGGCAAATACAGAGGAGTTAAATTTACATCAGGCTATCGCCAAAACTATTCCACTTTGCACAATTTAATTTTCACGATTGTATAAACACAAATACATATGTAGGTATGTATATACATATGAATTCTTCACAAGAATTGTTTTGTTAATTTGTTATAAACATTTAATTCGTAGAAATTCGCACCTAATTGCAATGGCTAAATAGAAAAAACTTGAGGAGAAACAGTTGCCCAAGAAAAAGTATGCTCGTCTGTTTCGAAATTTCGCTATATTCGCCTTTACTTTAGTTCAGTCTGATTTTTTCAGCCCATCCTCTTGTATTGGGCAACGGCAACCCCAAAAATTGCCATATTCCTCTCAATATCGACAACACAATGCGCCAGCGCCTAAAAGAGACTCGTACATTCGTACAATTCGCTTACGATATTTGAGGGTTAGAGCGTTGTTGCAGTTCGGGGGTTGATAGGTCATTTAGCTTTCCTCTTTTCGCATTCTCGAACTCGTCTCGCTACAGATACAGTTGCCCCCGTTGCAACGATTGAAATATTTGCCTTGTCGCAAAGCCATACGACAAATTGGTCTACTCAGTTTTCGCTTTTTCATGAGAAATGAAAGTGAGCAAAAATATGCATTCGGTCAGTTGATTACCAGGATAACTCACCTCAACATTTACTTATGTCCGCTTTTGATATAGCGAAAACGAAATAATTGTGGGAACAGAGCGAAAGTATGTATATTATTATGAAAAAAGCTGTTTACCTTTCAATGTAACTACATGTACTATTATATTCGTTAGATTTATATAAACTGATATACATATGTATGTGTACGCATTGTCATTGTATTTTAATAGAGAATCTTAAGCAAATATGGAGTTCCTTACTTCCGGTTTCTTATTTAAGCTTTTAATTTGCTTATGAAAATACCTTTTTTCCGTGCTTGGCTAACTGTTGTTACCATTCTTGTTGGTATGCACATATGTATGTGTCTGGAACTGACTGCTGTATGACCACATTTGTTTATATGTACCGTCAACAAAAAAGCGTCATATCCGCCTATTTACTACTTTGTTTATTACCGAATGCTGAAATTCTTATTAGAAGACTTACCAACCAATGCAGAGAATTGAATCCTATACAATTGGGCTGATTCCTAATGGCACATTGAAAATAAAAATTACGTATGTAGCTAATTTTTTCACGTAACCCAATAACTTTTTAGCTCCTCAATAATTATTTTTGCTAACTTGGGTGATTCAGAATTGTTTATATATTTCAATGCGTTTACTGCAGAACTGGCTTTAGTTTTCGCCAAAAACATAACGTGTATACCACAAAAATTTCATTTATGAACTCTAATGTAACTACACCAAGGAACCGCACAGACAATTTTAAAACCGATAACGTAGGATTTAAGATGAAAGTTAAAAATCCAATTGCACAAACGACATTTTCTACGCCTTAACAAATGACAACACGAAAGAAATTTTCTACACGTAAATACATACAGGTATGTAGAAACATGTGTATATTATTTCTTATTTCTTCAATATATTAAATATTTTTTTTTTACTTTTTCATTGACAGCTGCTTTCTCAGTGCAACTCGACTGAGTTTTGTGAAATTATGTAAAATATATTTTTAAACCAAGTGTGTACTTTCACCAAAACACACCAGAAAATTTAGTTATTTATTTATTTCTATGTGAAGAGTTGCTTTGCACTCGTGTAATATGTTATTATTAAGCCAAGCTAAGCGAACGACTAGAACAAGTACACTAAATAGCGAATTACTTAATAAAATAAGAGATAGCCCGAAAGTATCAAGTATGCGTGTACGTACATATGTATGTACGTATAATGTAACTATAACTTTGGCGGTAGAAGCAACAAATGAAAAGTGAGTTTAATATGACGCACGCGCACACGTAATCTCGCATTGACGTTGTTGTTATTATCATTGAAATCTCCCTCCACACACGAATGTTTTTATTTGTATTAGGTATTTAAATATATGTATATACATACGTGGATATTTACGTATGCATATATAATATATAAATTTATACACGCGAGGGCAGTCCCAGAAGTAATAGAATCGACTACTTAATTTATTTACATTAACCTAACTTGGTATACCTTACCTGGCTTAACTAAACAAAAGCGATGAGCGGCGTGTTTTTCACCGCTCAGCGTTAACTCCCACGCGACATCCCTAAATAAAGCGGCAACTTTACATCAAATCTTCACTTAAATTCTAAAGTTGGTAAAAATTAAATGCAAAACGATTTATTTTATTAACCTTTAACTGGGGACGTGACAAATTTATAACACTATAAGGAACATGTAGTCTCACAGGCTACTACTTTCAAAGTAATTTTTTGTTGTAAAAATCAATTTTAATATTTTAAAACTCTGTTTATTTTTAACCATTATTATTATTTATTATGAAATATTAAAAAAATACAATGAACACTTAATGGTACTTTTGAGTCGTAATTGACTTTGCAAAACGCGCGACGTCTGTGAGGCTACATGTCACCAGTTAAAGGTTAAAAATATGTACTTATATCCATTTTACAATTACAATTTCAGTTTTCCAGTCAACATTATTTCTTAACGGTGCTGCCAAAATCGCTCAGCGTTGCCGTCGCCCTTATTTAAACATGCGCCATAGAAAACCTATAGCCATGATGAATTTTTGACCGTAATTTGCAGCTGTCGCTTTTATTTAGGGACGGCACAAGCAAGTTGATGTCTAATTAAATTTTTATAATAGTAAATTTTTCACAACTTCGTTTACGCTGACAAAATACGTACATATGTATATGAGAAAAATGAAAACAAAAAATACTGCTTATCTTCTTCATATACTTATTATACGTCTTTTGTTATATTTTGTAGTTAATATTATTATTTATTTTCTCCGTAAGGTCGGATACTTTTGATACTGCCCTATTATACTTATAAATATGTATGTATGTAATTACTCTCCCACCACTTAGAACTTTACCATTTAAACAGTCAACCAGAAATGAATTTAGAAAATATATACATACATATACAAACAACATATAGTATATGTATATGTATTTTGCATATCATTATAATTGTGATGTTAATGGTTACCTGATCATAAATATCTACATACATACATACTTATGTTAATATTTGCGATCGCCAAAAAAAGCTTGTGAGAGTTTACTTTTACACGTTCATGGCGACTATATCTATATCTGTACCTATGTATAATAAGAGTGTAACCGGCTGTTTGGTGAGGACATCTTTGCTCACGACTCGCCAATAGCTTCCGATCTCTTGACAATCGTCAGAAATGGCCCCTTCGGTATGTTATAACAAAGTGTGCGAACAACTTAGAGGTGTGAATAATGAGAGGTAATGTCCCTTCTTAAAAACGGAAAAAAAAAATTCGCGCGTACAAACGCGGCGAAGTAAGTAGGAAATAAAGCAACTACGATAAAGAAACGCACCGAGTTGTTTCTGCTTAAAGAACAGGCATTTAGTTTTTATACGATTTCGCTGCTATAAAATTTGGCATTTCTTTTAAATATGAATCTCGGTTTGAGGGTTAAGTTAAAAAAAAATACCTTAATACGAAATATGTTGCAGAGAATGAAACAGTTTTGTTTACTTAACGGTTCTTTGTACAGTATTTAATTGTCAGAAGAATGAAACTTGGAAAGTATTCGCTCGCACTCTCAAGAATCTAGGTACAGTGGAAATAGATAAATGAAATTAATTGCATAAAAAGAAATTAAGTATCACGAAAAGAAATATTGAAATATATTTAAATATCTGAAAGTTGCCGTAATCAACAACAAAACTTTTCTGTCTTGAATGTAAGCAATAATGGTTTTTGTTTCTGTCCCAGCTATTAGGATGACTATGAGTGAAAAAAGAGAACTGCTCTCACAAAGAGGCAGTAACGAGCAGTATAAAAAGTATGAAACCTAGCAAAAAAAAAAATTAAAAAAAAAAATCAAACAAAAAAAAAACAAGGTAGAGGTGTTTTCGGAAAGCAATCCAAATTATCAATGGAATATGAAAAAAAAGTTCAACTAATGTATACAAACACATTAACATATGAATTAATTTTACATTCAATTGATCAAAAAAATTTCGGAAAAAAACTTCCTTTAATAATAATAAGCACGAATATGCACCAAAACTCGCGATATGAATAAAGTCAGAGAAGAGACCAGATGCTCGTTATAAAGACTTCCGCGATGTTGTTAATAATACCTTCACACCCTTTAATTGCGTTATACAGTAAATTTAGTTTATTATCATTACTTAAAAAAAATATATAATAATTTATTTACAAATACTTACTAGAAAGAAAGAAAATAACAAAATGATGGCCCTTCATTTCAATTCTTTACATATACTTTCAGGGAAAATCTTTCCACACAATAATTGTTTCTAATGCTGATAGAAATCCATTCTTTTCTTCAAAGCTTAAAACTTCTTACTCATTACGAAATTTCACAAATTGTTCGCCAAAACTAAGGAGACTGTAGTACAAATAAGAACAAACTGATATTACCAGATCATGCCTGCCTTCTACATAGTAAACAATGTAAGTAATGTTGAATATAGAGTGTATATCGCCGAATCCGTCATCACAAGTATTTCCAACGAATTCCAAGAACTTGCAGGGCGCTATTGAAGTTATGTGATCCTTATCGACATAAATGGATCCAAGGGTCTCGAGCCCGCATCTACAAATTTCTGTGGAATCTAGAATAAGATATTCTGGAGTTTCCGATTCTATGTCGCAAAACCAGCAATTTGCACAAGAAGCCATATTGGATAGGAGTTTCTTGAGCCTGCAGTGGTTTATCATATCTTTAAACCTGCCAGGTTGTAAACTCCCAAAAGCAGATTGAGATGATGCATACCTATTGCTTGCTGCCAGTATCTTTCTCCACCCGTTCTCTCTCTTTGGAAGAAAGGCCAGTGGTGTTTCCTCCCCTTAGGCCTCCAGTTTTTGAGACGAAATTATCCGCCCTTTACCATACCCCTATATTGTCATGAGCATCATGGTACGCTTAGCAATCTACCTGATCACTAGATGGAGCGGTGTGGGCTTCAGCATGGCCCCAGAGGCGCAGACACAGGTAAGTTTTGTTGCTTCGATAGTTGAAAATCTACCGAAGTCTGCGATGCCTTCAATGCCCAAACCACCGCTCCCTATTTGCCAATCTTACACATCGATACAAATTTTTAACAATGGCTATGTGGTAAGAAAACAACGTCGCATTTACCAAAACGTTGTATTAGTAAATACAAACATACATATATATAATATCTTGAAAAAGAAAATTCATATTTACAGGACAAACAAGAGAGTTTTAAAAAACTTACCTTAAGCAATGTTAAAATTTTTTGTGACAAATCATAGTCAAAGTTTGAATACTTCGAGCCACTCATATCATATATGAAGATTAGACCCGCCCTCTGAGTTTCTGTATCTTGCAGTGCGCAATCGAGTTGATATACGATTCCCTGCAATGTTATTGTATGCGTAACACTAAGAGGACTGTGTTTGTTTGCTGTGAAAAGAGCAATCGCTGCTCCGTTGGCATCACGCGAAGGCTGAAGGAAGAAAATTTGCGTTTTTGTGAAATTAATTTATTAAAAAAATTTATGAGTAATCACTAACCAATATCGTGAATTTTCCAGTTTTTAACTCTGAATACAGCGGTTCTAAATCTGGATTTATGTTGTACAAGCCTTCTCGTAGCCGAATTTGTTCATGTTGTTCGTAAAGTGATACAGCTCTGTGTACATCAAATTTTCGTGCGTAGAGAAATTTTATCGCCGTTGTACATGATATACTTCGTCTAACACTTGATGAGGATCCATTACAATGTTCAATAAATTGTTTGACAGCCTAAAAAAATTAATTATAAATTGTTTTAAAGTCAAATCAAAGAACCGGCCATACATGTCAAAAAATTATAAATACCATTTAAAAATTTGAGAGAAATTAAAAAGTAATCAATGCTTACTATTCATTTAAGATCATGAATATATTATTAAATTATATTATGAATATAATTTTAGATTTCTATATTAAATCATTTCAACGAACAAATTCTCCATTACTAAATTAAAAAAAAAAACTCTGGGGACTGACCCAGTCACTCTAAAATGCCATACATCTTAAGAGGATGCTCTCTTCAAAACGGCCGCCAACTAGGCAGCAGAGACTCAATGCTAAGTTCTAATACGCTATTGTACTTAGTAGTTAATATATTTTAGTTTTTAATTTTAGTTTTTTCTTAACTCTAATCTCTGTAATTCTTTAAGAGTGCATGTTATATACTGTTACAACAAGAAAGGAGGATAATGTAATACGATTTGGTAGCACAAAAAAATTACCGCGGTACAAACCACTTATAGTATGTATGTATGTATGTATGTATATGCATTTAAATAAAAGTCGTATTTAAGGAGTTTACAAAACGCACGCCAACTTTTGACTAAGTTTTTATTATATATTATAGCCATATTGGTCAGCTCTCGGTGGGTAGCAGGAGAAGCAAAATCGGCGTGCCTACACACAGTGAATTTTGTCAAGATAAATAGCAATCAATTCCAACTGATATGATATAAGCTAAGTATTTGTTGCTGACCAGACCTCGGTGACGTATCGAAGTAAAAATACCGTCATTACTTTATTGCCGGCGTTAAGGCGTTGATCAGAATAGTTTCCTCTTGAGTCATTCTGTTGGCGTATGTATATATGTATGTATGCATATGTATATACATATATCACTTTTATTGATGGTAACGTTACATTTATATGTAAATACATATGAACATATGAATGTAAATTTGAGAAGCGTGGATCGAGCAATTCCAATAATTTACTCTACATGGAAATAGTTGTTCTTAGTTGTAGTTCAATTAATACAAATGAAGCTATGGCACTCGAATTTGGTACGTAGATTTACGAAAGGAAAACCGAAAGGTGTCCAATGGTACATTGAGAAAATGTGTTACTATCCGTCTCTAGACAAGTTGCAAAAGATGTTATTCGCACTTCTTTTTCTTTTTAAGTAAATAAATGTTTTACTAACTTTCCTCTTATAAAATTAATAATCTTGGTTTCGAAAAGCTTTCTTGTTTTTACTTTTTACAACACATATCATAAGCTAAATTTACAATGAAGGAATTAATTGCACCTTTGTTTTTTCTTGATGAATTGAAATTAATATCAGCTGTTATCCTATTAGAAATCAGAAAAGGGATGGCGAAACTTAATGAAAACAAAAAAGAAGATAGAAAAGAAAAGCAAAATTCAGCAACCGTACATTTGTGTATACAAATACGCGTAAGACCACTTGTAAACATACAACATACACACGTGCAAGTGCAATTAGTTTATCCTTATTCTAATCACACTAATTCCAAAACAATTTGTAACAATATGTACACGAAGTACATCAATTTCTACATTTAAATCCACATAGTTACATTAAATATTAAAATGCCAATATTCATTATAATATTAAATTCTTCCATATTTCCATTCAATTTTGACGATAAGTGGTGGAATTTCAAACTGGTAATAAGAGAACTTAAATCTACTGATACAGCATTTTTAAATTTCCACCTATAGAATTTTGTTGGAGATATAACGATTTGTCACATTTTTTATTTAAATTGCACTTTCACTAGCAAGATATTTGTTATTATATTTTAGTTCATATATTTTGAAACTTAAAAATGTAATTGGAACAGGAATTTTACTTACAAAATTTACATCTTCCGACGCCATTTTGAGTGAGTGTAATTCTGACATGACTCCGGTTCTTCTAATCTCGCTTTGTACCCCAAACAGGGTTGCTCCCACAAATGTTTAATAATTTTATTATAAGTATTTTACTAACAAATTCGTAAATTATGTGTTCATTTATCATATTTCCTATCAGTTTTACATATATTTCTTGGTAGATGGTGTACTTTATCGTTATCTTATTTATTTTTAATACAAAACCGATTGACTGTTGACAAATGAGTAACTTTCTCTGAAAACACACAATAAGAACCTCAATTGAAAGCAAACATCAACAAAAACAATCAATGTCGAAATCTATTACATTTTGCTAGTCTTCAAGCCATTTCTAGTGCAACATTATCTTTAATGAATCACCATTGTGGCTAATGTTGCCACTTAATCCAATTTCTTGTGAATTGTGAGAAAAAATTGAATAGGGAATAAGACAGTTTTGCTCTTTACCTTTTTCTTCAAAGACCTTTTATCACACACAATTACTATTAATACCGGAATTTAGTTATCGCGAAAGTTGCGGTAATGTCGTTTTTTGTTATGCCTTCGATTTTCTTCAGCTCTTGTATACACTATAAAAAATCCTTTCTGTTACGAAAATCCGGCAGGGCGTCTTTATGGTGTCAGGTGGCAATCACTATTTCTGTTTCCTCGTACTTTATTTTTTATTATAGTGTCGTTCGTATCTAAGTGAAAATTAAAACACTTTTCAGTAATTAAAACTTATGAAAAGTATATATACATTTGAATTTTAGGAATAAAGTAGTTCATATAGTGAAAAATTGGGGAAATCTATTATTTGTTTTTGTTATCATAAGAAGCAGACAGCCAATTGGGCTGTGGTCTAAGAAGTAGGAACTTATGCTAATATTTTATATTCAAGCCCTAGAAATCCTCTATCAAGATATCGAACGTTTTCTTTTATTAAAGCTACAAGAATAGCGCAGGTTTAAGTATTTAATATGAGCGGCGGTGGAGTTGGAAGTGACTCTGCTGCGCCAAATGGTCCGCGAGTGGTACATATTTACAAGACGGAAACTGGTAATTACGGCAAAAAAATTAAATTATTTTGACTTTATTTTATTCTGAATCAAAGTTAGCAGTTGCCTTACGATTTTAAGTGCAATACTATACTATACACACACACACACCTAAATGTAAAAGAAACCTAATGTATTGATTTTTTAATATTAGGTTTTGGTTTCAATGTACGTGGACAAGTTTCTGAAGGTGGGCAACTTCGTTCGATAAATGGGGAATTGTATGCTCCCTTGCAACATGTAAGTGCTGTTCTGGAAAATGGGGCGGCAGAGAAGGCTGGAATAAAGAAAGGAGATCGTATTCTCGAGGTGTAAGTATTCATGACGATTAATAGAAGCTTAATAACAATTTACATGAACCTATGCATAAATTAATTTTTATTCTTCTCTATGTACATATATACGATTTTCATTAACTGTAACAAATAAATTTTTTGGGCTAGTAATAGCGTAATTGGGGGTAAATAATTAACAATACTATGATTTGCTTTGTTACACCCACTTGATGTATTCGCAAGTGATAAACTATTCAACTACTTAAACTTTAATAGACTAAACAAATGCAATAATTTATAATTCTATCTAGTTTCGATTAGTAATTTTTTTACATAGTGAAATAAATTAATGGACAGTGAGATAACCATAACACTCAATGTAATTGGATAACTTCTCATACATAGCGAACAATGAATTTTTACCGTTCTGTTTAACCTCTAGCACAAAACAATTTAAATTGTATTGATTTTAATTTGAAATACGATCAAGTCAACACCCACTAAAAATGTGCATACATATATGCATAAATATATGTGTATATTGTGATAGTAAGACAATATTGCCTCTTACCACGAAATTGTTCATAATTTGGGATGAATATAGGGAGAAGCTTATCAGTTATTTATAAACAAAAACATAATATGTTTATAATAGTCGCTACAGATAAGACGTGCAAATGTATTAAATGTTGTAATGTATTTATTTTTAATTGCAAGTACTTATTCTTAGGCATGCATCCCAATTATTTAAGTATTTGTGAGATAATACGAAAACGGAACAATATAAATTTTCAACCCAAAAGTAGTGTATATTAAATCAGACATTGAATAATGGAAATTTAACTTACTATCAAAAAAATTTTTAAAAAGCGTGTCGCAACTGAAATGATATCAATGTAACATAAAATAGCCCATAGAAATAACATATACTTAAGTACAGTATTTACATAAATCACCACCAACCGTTTGTAGCCGATTAAATCCATCATTATATCCTTAAAAAGTCCTTGAGCCCTTACTGTGTTAGCATTTTTCAGGAAAACACCTGAAAGGCGAATAAAAGCAAATATGTACGAAGGAATTCGTACATACATATGCTGAAAAGTTATTTACAATACAGAGCTTATATGAATATAGAAGGAAGGTTCGATGTGTGAAATAAGAGATTTGATGAAATTTGTAAATATAGAGGATGCCTAGTACTATATTGAAGAAATCATGATTATTTTTCAGGAATGGTGTTAGCGTAGAAGGAGCCACTCACAAACAAGTCGTTGATTTGATTAAGTCGGGAGGAGATTGTTTAACTTTAACGGTAATTTCGGTGACACAGCAAGTGAGTGAACGCAAAATTATACATATCATTCAGTTTTGATTTAATATATAATTTATCTTAAAGGAAGCGGAGAGACTTGAACCTCAAGAAGATCAAAGTGGTTACTCTTATATTGACTATTCTGATAAACGTTCGTTACCCATTAGGTAATTTAAGAGTATATATTAATAATTCAACCTTTTAGAGTTATTCCCGTTTTTAGTATACCAGACTATAGTATTGTGAATCGCAATGGAGAGCGCTACATTGTATTCAATATTCACATGGCCGGGCGTCAACTGTGCTCCCGTCGTTATCGGGAGTTTGCGAATCTTCACTCAATACTACGGAAAGAATTCGCCGGTTTTAATTTTCCTAAGCTTCCAGGAAAATGGCCATTCCAATTAAGTGAGCAGCAATTGGATACACGTCGGAGGGGTCTTGAGCAGTATTTGGAAAAGGTGTGCGCAGTGCGTGTTATCGCTGAAAGTGATGCTGTTCAAGATTTTCTCACTGACTCTGAAGATGATATATCCGCTTCTCCAGTGGATATCAAAGTAATGCTGCCTGATCATGAAGTGTCGACTGTCTCTGTCCGAAAATCTGCTAACGCGCAGGCTGTATGGGAGCTTCTGGTCCAACGTGCCAATCTTACATCATATACACAGCAATATTTTTACCTTTTTGAGATTGTTGAATATAATTTTGAAAGAAAACTGCAACCACATGAAATTCCACATCAGCTGTACGTGCAAAATTACAGCACTGCATCAAGCACTTGTCTTTGCGTACGCCGGTGGTTGTTTTCAGTGAATCGAGAACTTGGCCTACCGGATGGTGAACAAGCAGCAAAATTTATTTTCTACCAGGTAAACAAGCTTTAAAATATTCCAAATTAGTGGTAGTCATTTGTTATATCGTAGGCAATCGATGAAGTTAATCGTGGGTATATACGTGCCGAAGGACGCCTTTACGAGTTAAAAGCCTTGCAAGATGCTAAGAAAGCATCCGAGTATTTGGCATTGGCGCGGACACTACCTGGCTATGGTGATGTTGTATTTCCGCATTGTGCCTGTGATAGCCGCAAGGAAGGGCATGTTATACCAGCTGTTGGTAAGTAAATATAGCTTTTACTTCGCAAATAAATTAATATATTTTATATATCTCAATGAGTATGAATGGATGCTTTCATTTCACAAATCTAAAGTAAAATATTAGGCACATACAGTGGGGAACACAAATGAGTACAAGTTTGTGTTTCGTGTATTTATATCTGCATAACAATAAATGTAGTAAAGAAAAGTTTTTATTTAATAATCTTCTTCTTCTTAATTGGCGTAGACACCGCTTACGCGATTATAGCCGAGTTAACAACAAATTCTAGAAAACAAGTAAGGAAAGGTTAAGTTTGTCTTTAACCGAACATTTCATACTCTTGTAACTTGCAAGGATTAAAGCCGGTGTAATGTTACAGCTATATAAGGCTTGTTAGTTATACCTGATTTTATTCATTCTAAACACCAATATGCACCGCTCCCTCAATTTTATTAAGATAAGTCACCTGAAAATTCGAAATCTCTATATTAGGTATATGGGGGCTCAGAAAAGTATTGTCTCGATTCAACCCATTTTTGATACACAGAGATATTATCAGGAAAATATTCTCTCAAAATTTCAAATGTATATCCCATACATCGACCGATATTTTCCATCAAAATTCAACTATAGATACTGAGGTCAACATATTCGGTACCCAGGGGCTTGAACATTTCTTGTTGGATTGATTCTTCTTGGCTTGTACATGGGAATAATCAAGTGGAATTTAAAATTATGTTGTATGGAAAGTAGGTGTGATTTCACTCATACCCACCCTGTTAGATAGCAATGTCAGTAAAATGTCATATATCGAATTTAGTTAAAATCAGTTGAGCGGATCTCGAGATATGCGTTTCACCAAAAAGTGGGCGGTGCACGACTATCGTCCAATTTTGACCCTGGCTCCAATAAAGCCCTGTCATACCATTATGGTGGTTTAGTTCTTGATTTACCACGCGTTTAGTAGTTTTTAACAGTACCGTTATATGGGCAGCGAGCCTGATTATCATCCGGTTTTATTAATTTTCACACTGTCGGTAGGAATTCTTATAATATTGGCGCTAGATAAATTTGGTTTTTGTAGCATAAGTTATCCGGATTTCAACTGGTCTCTTCATCCTGGTAATTTATATAGTATGTAGGCTAAAGTGAAACACACAACCGTTAGGTGAACCAAACCATTATACTCAGTAGCAACATATTGGAAGACTATAAAAACAAATAAAACTAAAACAACTCCTATGTACTTAATTTTGTACCTTTCAGAAACTTTCAGAAAAAACTAATTTCTAGTATTAATCCCTAGACCATTAATCCCCAAAATACTTTTCATCAGATTTGGCATATTTTCCACCAAATTTTGTATAAATTAATTAGGAAAGCTATGTCATTCCCGCTGTACCCGTTGCCAAAACTCGTCCAGATTCTATGCTCGGTATTATCCCAACCTCTTCTTTTGACTCTTGACTATAAATCCTCAATCGGATTGTATCAAAGCTTTGGACTGGTCACTATATCAGTAAGAAATTTTGGTCGTTATCCTGTTGAAATAGGACTTCATCTTTAAGACAATGGCTCCTCTCCACATAATCGGGTTTATGGTTCTGCAAAATCTGCAGATTGCCTTCTTTTGTTGTTCCATAGATTTTTTGTAGAGATACAGGATGCCAGCACGTAAAGCAAGCTCATATCATGGAGGCCACTGATTGGCTTGTTAATAGTTTCTACATTATTTTTAGAGGCAATGAAATTAATGTAATACTCGTAACATTCATAAGAAATTTTTATTTATTAAAAAGTTTTAGCCAGTTGCAATAAAGTACAATATCAATTAAAACAATCCAAACTTACCGCAAATTTTGACACTTTTTATTAAAAACGTAACGGGTGCATAATTGAGTTCATGTGACTTGTTTTAGTTGTATTTGTTTTGTTTTTGGAATTCGATATTTTATTTGTTTGTATTATTAACCATTTTGTTTTGAACTGATGGAGAACTAGAGGGATGCTTATACAGATATAAATACTCAAAGCACAAATTTGTACTTATTTGCGATTATTTCGACATGAAAAACACCTATATTTTTTCAACTCCCGAAACATCCTGAATATATAAACAAATCTTTATTTTAAAGTATTAACTATATTGGCAAAAATTCTAAAATATATGCTCGATCGTTATGATTACAAATATAGAGGTAATAAAAAAATAAAAATCCTTAGCACGTCGAATAATGTTAATATGTAATATAATTTAGAAAAGTTTTTCAAGTAGTTTTTTCGTAAATTTATTTTCTAATTTATGACTTTGTCAATCTTTTTTTTTATCAGGTATAAAAAGTTTCCGTTTGCATGCTTGTCGGGAGGATGGTTCAATGGAGGCGCAAATGGTCGAGCTAACTTGGGAAAGTATAACACGGTGGGAGAGCGACGAAGAGTCCATGTCTTTCTGCTTTCAATACAATCGTCCGGATAAACCGGCGCGTTGGGTAAAAGTATATACGCCATATGTAAGTACTCTTTGTTGTTTTAATCAAAGAATCAAATACTTTATTGTTTTTCCAAAACTGCAGCATTCATTTTTAGCTGATTGTTTCGATCGAATAGTGGAGGAACGAAAGTGGGAAGACACTGGTGATTAACAGAAACGAGTTCACAACGCTTGAGCGTGGGCTTCAATTTATTCTAGTTTTACAACTATTTAAGCATTTCGCAGAATCAATTCATTATCTCTTAGCATTTCGCTATTTACCCAGATGATAATCAACATCTCAAAGCTACGACATTTTCTACTTTTGTCATTTCGACACACACTACTCGTCTACTCCGCCAAGTGAATTATTTCGTGTACTTAGTAGCAAGTGGGTCTGATAAATTGTTATAATTAAATTTATTTGTATTAAATCAATGGCCATAATATCCCGAATATAGAGAAATGCTAATGTAATTGAAGTATTAATTATACTGATCAAATCAACCAAAATTATTAAATATATAACAACAATAAGTTAACGAGCTTTGAATGCATTATATCATACAAACTTAACTTCACATGACTCAGAAATGACAGTTTTTAAAATTAAGTCAACTGTAAATACATATGCATACATGTATTTAAATGCACCATAACACTTTCAAATGTGAACAAATTGGTATTTTCGCACTAAGATCAAATTGCTTTTAACGTAAATACATTTAAATTAATCTAAGATGTTTAAAAAATTAACATTAAAATTGTTGTCAATTTCTAAGGATGAAGGCTTACGTACTCCATAGTGGAACAGAAATATATAAAAAATTTAATGGACAAGTAAATAACGAAAGTCTAAATAACTAATTAATTATGAGTGAAAATCAAATAAAAACAAATTGTTTATGAATTAAAACTCTCAAAAGCGTTGAATATAGCTATAAAGTAAAAGTCATGTGCATTGGCCCAAAGTAAATGATAGTTACAATATGAAATATAGGTATTTGGGGGAACTAGGAACATTCTTCCGCAATATCTGATGTAAATTTAACAAAGACGGTAAAACGAAAAAACGTAAATACGAAAAGTTGTATTTTTTGCAAGTATATGAAAATAGAAAAATCTATTTGTGTGTATATAATAGTTCTATATTATCAGTACAAACAAAGCGTATTCAGCAACATCAGAGAACGTCTTAAATGAGAATAATTTGTTAATATATATATTTTTTTTAACAACACCGATGTCCTCGGTATATTCTTTTTAACTCTTTATTGTTCCTCGAAAAGGTTTCAATAATTGAATGCGAGCAATGGATAAAAAATATTGAATATATTCGTCTGACCACTTTCCATATGTTCAGGAGAAGCTTTGTGAAGCAACATATTTTTTTATGTATTTCTAACTTAAAACATATTGTGAGCCTAAGAGATCGGGAATATAGAAAAATGATTACTTGTAAAACATATAATTATATTCACACTATCTCATTTTAAATAAACCTAATTCTACGCTTTAAACATTTTCAAATATGAACTCGCATTGTGCACTTTTTAAGCACATACATACATATATACAAATTATAGGTTCATATAACCATATGTTTCAGTAATTCGCATATTATTTTAAAATACACTTACAAATTATTTATATTTCAAAATATAGTGATATTCTTTATTTTCATGATATTTACAAATCGTTCTTTAAAAAGCATAAATGTGGCCATTACATTACAATAATTACGATATAATAGCAAACTAGTTCTGGCTCTGACATTCCTTATGTAGGTAAAATGAGTATGCGAGCATCAGACGAGTGTATATGAGTCTAGCGGTAACGGTCAGGTGTCTGAATGCATTTACTAAATAGAAGTAGAAATGTACAGAAACAGTTAATCCTGTCAATAAGATATGCCTAAATCCAGCATATTCCTATCTTCTCTAAGCTCTGCTGATGGATCAAGACTCTAAAGATAAATACGAGCAAATATAATTATTTAACTTAAGTATAAAATAGATTGTTACAATTCTCATTTTAATATGAATATAATTATATTGTTTTTATTATAAACATTTATAGCTTGTCGATATATCATTCTTAAATCTGACAACATTTCATTAATATATTCATGCATAGCAACTAGTAAGAAACTATAAACCATAGAGCGATAGAATGTTTTTGTTTCAATATTTGGACCTTTCAAAATTATGTATCTATTAATTGAATGTATCTAAATATCCACAGCTTATTATAATCAACTTGAAAAAGAGTTGGCTATGAAAATATGTTAGACAACTTCAAAAGCTTAAATTCGAAATTAAAATGTTTAGATCTCTTGCATGAATGAATATGCAGATATTTTATTTTACTGATAGTTGATGCCTTAAATTTAAAATTTCACTGTAACATTTTTTTAGATTTACGTTATGAACATATATTGTGATTATTTAAATTATTATTATATTTTATTATTATTGCCAATAAAATAAACTGCGTCTAAATGAATTACGTTTGAAATGCATATGGTTCTGGGTTGGATATATTCAATAAAACTCAAAAGCCATCATACGAATCCTTGGTCTAGTGTCTATACTAGCATTACCTTAAATGGGCTACTTATATGTGGCACTGGATTGAACCGATAATACAGAACACATATGTACATACCTCAAACATCTACATATACATATTTAAACAAAATTTTTAGGATCTTTTAAACTTTAGACGGGTTGCTGGGAGAACTGAACGACGTGCAAACATCGGGTGGCAATCGTTTGCGTATATGCTTGTGAATTCAAGCACTGTGTACGTGGTACATAATATATATTTTTGTGTTTGTAATATACAACAAAATGAGCGTTTTTCAATTTTTTAATTAACGCTATCAGTTTATAGCTAAACCTATACAAATATTGGCTAGAGATATGGATAATTAAAGTGTTAAGAGGCTATGAGACGCTTAGCTAATTGTTAACGAAGTAAATACAAAATGTTTTTGTCAATTAAGCTGCTCTTAATGCGGTTAATTAGTAGAATCAATAATAACTCAAAGTGACTGCCGCTTTGTAGCATTGCTACAACCATTTGTACATACTTTATATACATACGTAAACATGTACATGGATATAAAGAGCAAAGCTGATAGTTAATAAAGTTATAACAGTATAGAAAATGCTACATGCTCACACATTTAGATGGGATTAAATAATTGAGTTATCTACTTTGGGACCCAATTTGGACGGGGCTTACCGATCGTATTAGTAATATTACCAAATTCCCAAACTTCATCAGGTTTCGTAGCGTATATGGCATAGACCTACCATACACAAGCTCTTGGTGTCATAAATCGTTCTTAAAATATCGCTTAGTACATATGAATGTATGTATTGAGTACGAATCGTAAATCACGACTATGAATGTAGCCATAATTATAAAACGTTATCGAGCGGCTTCATCCCACAGATAAGAGGGGCACGTAAAGGGACAACAAATATTATCTCAACCGAATCTTTACAGTGCCAATTATCAGCGACTCGTGAAAAGTGTGTGCGTGTTAGTTAACATCTACACACTTATGCTTATAATTAGCGAAATGCGAAGCTATTGCCAAACTTTTGGGACATACACATGTACATAAGGTACATACATATGTATGTATACGCAGGTAAGCTGTGAATCCGAGAGGCGGATAACTTCTTCACTTACCAATGTTTACCCACTTATAATTGGAATGTCCGTCACAGTAGATTGAATACTTTTGCTGTGCAGCTACAAATGCGCGGGTGTTGGGCGATTTTATCACCCGTATCAATTGCTGCGAATGTGTTGGTGAGCCGGTGCCATTGAGAATGCGCTCAGAATCGCTACGCTTGTCGGCTTTGTAATCTTTGTATAGATGCAAAACAACGTTAACGGCTCACAGTGGTTTCGAATTCTACACCGTGCGCACACGCAAATAGAATTGCTCGGAAACGATCACAAAGCTCGTGGGAACAGTTTCGGTTCTAAAAAGTTTGCTTTACAGCGGTTAGAAGAGTCGTTAAATACATATATTTATGTACTATGTGAAACATTTGTAATTCTCTATAATTTTTTTATTAATAATTGAGATAAAGAAAGCAACTTGAATTATGTCAAGAATAAAAGGATTGATTTCGTATTGAGTACATGAGTGCAATTAAATAGTGCTGTTTCTATAAGAATAACGTATAATTTGATTCATACCGATTAATCGTCGTATCATATCTGGTAGTTACAACTATTGACCCATAGAGTCAAAATGATTTGCTACCCTTTTTTTACTTATTTTGTTTAAAAGTTCAATTAAATTCGATTACATATGGATTTAGCAAGTTTTGTCGCATGTTAAGAATGATTTGTAGCAAAACAAGTCCAAATTCATACGATTTCGAAGTTACGCAGAAATCTAGAAAAATAGTTTATGAATCTGATACTTTTAAATATCAATGACAATTTTTTATGTAGTCAAATTTTTTCGTTTGTAGATTTCAAACTTAGGCACTAAAGACCGATAAAATTAAAGCAGGGTTTATGTTGAACTATCTAGATTTTATAAAATTTAAAAAAGTGAACTACACGGTAACGATTTGACAAGTCTTTTACTTCTCTCTTTTTTGAAGCTCTGAAAATATTGTAATGCTTAAGAATGCAAGATGGCCAAAAGCCATTTAATGGTTGTTTCATTGTGACATACAAACAAACATGTCTATATTGTATGGATGTAAACACATTTTGCTATATAATCGTAAAATTATTCCGCAGATTGGTACTTGGTAGTCCTATTTATCTGCATTAATTTGGAATATCAATTATTCATGACGCAAAAAGAGGCTTACATACTACTCAAACAAGTATTTACAAATCTTTATACAACCACATATGTGTACACAATCATATATACAAATGTATGTAGATCCATAAATATATGAACAAGGTAAATTTTCAATAACATGCCTTAAAAGCCTTAAATCGGCGTTTATAGGACAATAAACACTTTGGCAATATTGAGATGAAAGGGATTCTTGGAATTAAAACAAACGAATAGTGTCATCGATGATGTTATACCAATTGACATCATTGCTTCTCAGCTGACTCAGCTGTCCTAACGTTTTTTACGTTATTTCTTGGTGATTTTCAGTAAATATTTTAATAAAACACTAGATATGTATATAACTTTGGTCCGATGTCTGAAAGTACCAAACGGATAGGAAATAGACCTGCTTTACTGCGTACTTATTTCCTGTGGCAATGATCGGTTTTAAAACTGCACTTTAGGGGTCAGTAGGATAATCTGGCCTGTTTTTTTGACATTTTTTTCATAGAAACTTTTATTCTACAATAGAACTTTTTCACATATCATGAGGTATGTATAAACAATAACAATTTTTTTCGGAATTTTTTGATGACATCTGTCGGAGAAATGGCTGGGTGAAAGAGGTGCGTTTTTTCACTGGCAGACACGATTTCTCATGTTTGGATCATCTGAAACACAAAAACCCATTTTATTCTTAAAAAGTAAGTGAATGGTTATCATCCCTATTAGAATCATGAAAAAATGTTGATAAATAAAAAAGTAATTAACGTTTTTTTTTTTTAATTTTTCCTCATGTTTTTTACATAAATTTTCTCATAACATTGTCAATAAATTATTAAAAATATAGGGACGATAGCCAGGCGTTTTATAAATATTAAAAAAAAAATTAAGCAAGACTTTTCGCGAACCATAAACACATCACTCACAATGTCAATGAAATATTAACCGGCCTATTGTGAGATAATTATATCTGTTTCGTTTGAATTCGATTCACGGTACGTGTTTACAATTGGCATTTAATGCTTTCCATAATTTACCAGTCTTATCAAGTGATGATATAAGCCATTGATCTTGTTCGGGATCGGGATGATTAGACGAATAAATGGCCAAAGGGACAAACAGAAACTTGAGTAAAAATTATGCCGTTTTCAATAAATTTGGTGAATATTTTACATTTTGGAGAAATTCATTATTCTTAATGAAATTAGGTGATAAAATTCCAGCATAGCTTAGTTCATTTCTAAAAGTAGATGAAGTCGGTCCAGATCCTACTCAACTCCCATGTGCCTATTATAACGATTTTTGTCACTTTGTTTAATTATGAATGTTGATTCAGAATTTTGATTTTTGAAAATTATTTGAGCATATCAGATTGCCTTAATCCTACCAAAATATTCATACATACCTGAGGAGCAACATAATGGACCTTAGCCCTAGTTGCAATTTAAAATTATTCTTAAAAGTGGTTATAACATATGACATAAATTTGAGTTTCCATTTCGAGACATAAAATTTAGAAACTACAAATTATATACATACGAATTCCTTTTAAATTTGCTTTTACTAAATTATTATGTTGATTGACACTCAATAATATGTACGAGTATATAGTATATCATACTGTGTATATACTAACATGCGTCTGATAAGATGTGCATGAATGTATGTATGTAGGTAACCGTAACCGTACAAAAATAACAAATTATGAAATATCATTAACTACTCTTTAAGTGTTTAGCAAATAAAGCCATAAATAATCAAGATACTATGTACATGTACACTGTGAAAGGTGTTTAGCGTGTTAGGAACAAAAACGTGTTTTAAAAGGAGTGTCTAAAAAACTCCTTTTACTTCGAAATATTCCATATCTGAGAGCACATGCATATAGTACATTTGGAAATGTGCATGCATACTAGACGTGTTTATTTGTATAAATTAGTTTAGTTAGAAATGACATCCAGATTATGCTAATCCGATTATAGAATTTCGACATTCTTAAAGCGGTTTTAAAAGTATGCTGCTTAGTTTTAGGGAATTAAGACTTGTAACAATTCTGTAGCAGTGTGCTAAGTTGCTTAAGTTAACTGTAATTAATGGAAACAATTATATACTTGGGTTTTATTTTGGACTATAATTTTGGACCGAAGACATCAAATAAAGTTTGTGTTGGCATAGTAGATATACTGAGCTTCTTTCAAGAAATCAAACTAGCCCTCAACCCTTGTTTCAGCTACGCTTTTAAACTTAAAAGCAAATGAATTTTTTTGCATTTTGATTAAACGGGTTTGAATTAAGTTGTCAATATATCTATCATCGATATACACGCAACCATACTACCAAATACGAATAAAGTTGAATATACATATATATGTATAAGTGTGCGAATTTGTGTAAAACATGTATTCGAAATAATTAGCATAGCAATTTACTAAGCACAACGTAAAGCTCTCAAAATGAGCGATAGAGAATACAATAAAGAACAATATGAAAACAGAGAACAACGCAAACCCCTGCTGCCAAATGGACAAAATGCACGGCCACCGAGCACGGAAAGTGAAAGCAGTATTCCCTATATGGATAGACTCAACGATTCCAGCACAAGCGACATTTGCAGTGCAACTTCCAGCAATAGCGGTAATGTTGATGAAAGTCGGTCAAGCGAAGGTAACATGAAGCGTGGAATCGCTGCAAGGCGAAATGTCAATATGCCGATCGTCATACAGGTGGATGAAAACGACAGTACATTAAGAGCCGAAGGCGATGAACTTACACCACTCTCAACCAACCAAATTCCCAATGTCGAACCGGTAGGTAGGAATTTACGTCGAAATTCCATATCCTTACCAATGGGGATTGATGCCATTGATCTCGAAGGCCTGCGGCTGAAGTATCAAATGCAGGAACAGGATGCCCTCAGCGAAGAGGAAAAGAGCGATAGTGTAAGTATTCATTTATATGTAAATACAAATGTACTTAAATATGTATATGTATATACTCGTATAACATCAAAATTTTAGATCTATAGATATATACGAAACAATAAGGTGCGCAAATTATGCTTATGCATAAATATATGGGAAATCCTGGATTTCTTCAAGAGGCATAATTTTTTAGTTTAGATCGGACAACCCAGTGGCGAGAATGAGATGTAGTACGTTTTTCTCACCGTCACGAAAATTTGTAAAAGTAGGTTTGATTGACTTTTACTCTGCACCTTTTATTGCATTTTCTTTCACTCTTATTTGGAGCTTTTTTAGTCTTTTGCTAAAAGTATAAAGTATGTACATATATCTATTGATATTGGATCGCCTAATATTGCAAATCAATAAAATTTATGAGGATAAATATGATATTCAGGGACAAGTGACTCTTTTTCTTGGTAATCGTTAGGTATATTGAGGTAAAGGCGACGCATAAAATATAATGTATTTTCGTATGTCATTGCTATAGAGAAAGGAGCTAGCCATTACTATTTTCATCTCCAATCGTCAATTTTTCCATTGGGTCTGCAGCACCATCTAAATATATATGTATGTACGCATGCATATTTATAGATGATATTTAAGTATGTGCATTAACGAACGACAGGTTGTGATGTTTCTCATTATTTCCGTCCATAAATATTGCCATTATTGTCTGAAATGGGTTGAAGTACTCATGGGTGATAAAAAGGTGAAGTAAATAAGAATTAATTTATACAAACTGCGCCCGTTAAGGTTAATGGAAATATGTTTATATATGATATCCATTAAGAAATACACTTAATAACAAAGAAAATTAAAATTTTGATCACAATGTCAATCAAATTGTTTAAATTGAAGATAAACAATTAAGCAGACGAATTTAGAATGGCCAAATATAAACTAAATTGGAGATACAACTTGCCGTCTTATAGAACAATACCCACTGGAGAAACTCGGTTCAATCTTCCCCTGAATGTCTAGAATTTCTACAGCGCATGGGTGCTGTACAGATATAAAGCATGACCATAAATCATCATCATTAAGACAGTGTTGTTCTTAGCCTAATTCATTGTGTTTAGTGGTATTAACTGGAAAGTAAAATGGGTTTGACATCAGCATTTTTTATAATCACATAACTTTAACATTTCGAAGTGCATTGGAATTTTAAATACTAATTATTTGTTTGGTATCCTACTCACTAACATGTGTTCACGACCCCAGCGACAGGTAATTCATCGTTTGTTTGCGCATTCATATGAGAATTCTAGCGTTATAATCATTTGATTACAGAGCTTGCATACAAATAATTATTATTTTGCATTGAGTGTGCATACGGTTTCTCACAAAGCATACCAAGATCGCCGATTCGCTATTTAGAAACCATGTCGAGCTGTCCAAAACCAATACAAGGCATAAGTAGTTAAATAGCATTGGGAACAAACATACATATGTATGTATGTATGTATGTATGGTACATGTGTGAATTACAAATGTACTTATTTACACAACACTGCTGAATTGTCTGAGTTACTGTCAATAACCGTTAATTTCTTCAATTTTTACTCTCTCCCCGGCCACCTTTGAGCTACGTTCTTAATTTTATTTAGTTTGCGATGTTGCAGGTTTTCTGCAATGAGCATGTGTTCGCTTTCTAAAACCCGCTATTTATAACTATATGTTAGCTTTATTGAAAAATACAAAAAGTAGAATTTCAAAAAACGCATACAACTGATGTTAACTGCTTAAAAGGCCTAATTTATTACTTCTTTGTGATCTTACTGCGCAGACTTTTTGAGTCATGCCTAAAACTATGCCATAACTATTAAGCAATACCAAATTCCAATGGAATGTAAGGAATGTAAGAAAAACCCCAGCTCCGCCACTCTTCGTTAAAACGACGACGCGCGATTTTAAATTCGTTTGAAAATAGGTTTTTCTTATTCTTTTTGTTCTGATTTTAAAAATACAGTTGAACTCCATAACTGGAGCCCGCATTGGCAATAGATGTCAAATATCAAGTCTCTTTAAGTCGAAGTTTTTTGTGAATTATAGTGATCCGAGTTAGGGAAGTTCAACTGGATATATGAAATTCGTGACTTCTTGATTAAAATTTATACAAAAGACATTAAAAAAGTCCATTTTTCCTTCTGAAATTTGCTTTATCGGATAGTATTCATTGTAATAAACATTCTCTCAAATTCGAAATTCGTTTCTAGTAGAAAAGGAACAGAGTGCTGAACATAGCGATTCCAATCTTTAAATGCGTTTTTCTCCGAATGGGTTTTTTTCAAAACGGTTTTCACTCTCAAAAGAAGAATTTTGAAGATATCTAGTTCCAATTTGGAGAAAACATTTTTAAAGTCATTCGCTATCGCGGTGTGGAAGCTTATATTTTTTTTGAAATCTTCTACGAAAAACTGTCGAAAAAGAGCCATATTCGATACTTTTTGTTCAAACCGCCAGGATTTTGTCAAATTAAAAAAAAAAAGATTCTATATCGCGGTAGCGACTTTTCTACAAATTAATAATCCTTTTGAAATTTTTGTTTTAGACCTGAATTGCGGCCCCAATGGGTCATTTCAACAATTTATTTAACTAACACCCAATAAATAAACATAAAAGAAAAAACCGGACGATTAGTTAATTTCACCATCAGTGCTTTTTCGGACGGTCACACTTAGACGGTCCCTTAATTGCTTCTTGATTTCGTTACTGGAAACTGAACAAATCAAATGGAATTTAAAATTCTGCTATGTGGGAAGTAGGGGTGGTTATGGTCCGATTTCGGTCATTTTCATAACTTAAAATTTTTTTGTACTAAGGAACCCACATGCCAAGTTTCATCAAGACATCTCAATTTTTACTCAAGTTACAGCTTGCACGGACGGACGGACGGACAAACGCACAGACAGTCAATCGGATTTCAACTGATCTTTTATATACCAGGTCGTTCCAAAGAAAGCAGGACTTAAAAAAACAGAACAAATGGTTTTTTCGGCAATATCAATTTATTTTATTCAAAATAGTCTCCTTCTGCTTCAATACAGCTTTTTGCACGGTCCAAAAGCATTGCGAAGGAGTGTTTTAGCTCATTGGCCGGTATAGCCGCCAGTATGCCGGTGCAAGCGTTTTGAATGGCCTCTACGTCTGCATAAAACTTACCTTTCATGGGCAAATGCATTTTTCCGAAAAGGAAGAAGTCGCACGGTGCCATATCAGTGAATAGGGGAGTGGTTAATGATTAAAATGTGATTTTTGGTCAAATAATCGGTCACAAGCGTCGATCGGTGAGACGGCGCATTATCGGGCAACAAACGCCAACTTTCATCTTCCCGACATTCGGGCCGAACACGTCGAATACGGCACACCAAACGCTTCAAAACTCCAAGGGAAAATACCGCATTAAAGTTTATATGAATTTCAATGATGATTTCGGCCGATTTTTGATGAATTCACGCACAATTTCGATGGAATTTCCGGTGATCACGGATTTTGATTGGCGCACATGTTGATCGTCATTTATGCTCTCACGACCACTTTAAAAACGTTGAAACCACTGGTGCATTCTGCTAAGGGATAGGCAATCATCGCCATAAACTTCTTTCATCAATTGAAAAGTTTCAGTAAAAGTTTTTAAAAAAAATTTATTCTTGGCTCTTTGTTCGAAGCTCATTTTTGCACCGATAACACAAACATACTGACACTTAAAACGCAATAACTTCACTTCCAATCAATGAAATGCCATGAAATTCTCACTGGACAATCGATAAAGATAGCAGATTCTAAAGCACTAGTCGATATACCACCAGGGGGCGCTAAGTTCAAAAAGTCTTTTTTACTTTGGAACGCACCTTGTATATGTATATAACCCTCCATATATCTCGATTAGTTTTAGGTGATACGTACAACCGTTAGGTGAACAAAACTATAATACTCTGTAGGAACTGGTTGCAAGAGTATAAAAATAAGGATGACATTCCAGGCTTAAGAAATAATCGAAAACTTTTTAAAGATTTTAAAAATGAATGTAATTGTTATCGAAATTAAATTGCATAATTTTTGAACAACAAATTAGTTGTACTCATTCGTATAGCAATAATCCGATCTGATGCATACTTCTCTTCGCCTACAGGTGGTTATAGTAGGTAAATATGTAGATTTGTACGAGTAATAATCATGTTAATCTAAATTCTGTAGCTCATCAATAGCTTATCTTCAATACGCGGTTACTGTTAGTAGATTTATGTATCACTTTATGTAGCACTCATTTGTAAATTTTCATATTAATTAATTTTGCTCTCACACTCTGCGCTCACATTCGCGCTCCAATTGATTTGGACTATTTACTTGGCCTAATGAACAACGGTGGCCTGCGGTGTATTGAAATTCATTTTGAATTTCGACATTAGTTTATTAACAGTAATTGATAGAGAATATTGTGTTTTTAACTAGATCTTTATTTAATTAACTTATATTCTTTATTTTTTCAAATTGATGAGTTCAAAACCAAACTCTATATACCTACATATGTATGTACATACCAACAAACATGTGAATATTGGAATATTACAACTTTTACATAGAGTCTCTTATTGACAACGGTTAATTCATTCTAATGAATTTCAAAAATGGCGAATTATTCTGCAAACACCAATATTAATACAGCCGATTACGACTCCTATTATCCGAGTCAACCTGTGACTAATTTAACAACATTGTACATTAATTTTGATAAGGCAGGTGTACGAATACGCGAAACCTTACAATGATTTCTAAGTGAACCTAATTAAAGATTTTAATTTTCTATGCATTAATCAAATCTCTTTGATAGATAAACGATGACAGCTGCGGTTCGGTCACCCCGAATGTACCGGAAACGAGTATATCATCAATAAACCAGAATGACGAAGAGAGTGACGATGAGGAGTATGGTGGCGGACGTCGAAAGTATCGGTTCGTATTACAAATATTATATTACATATATACACAGAGATATATGTATGTATTTAATTATTTACTAGTCATGCATGTTTAGGAATTAATATACTTAAAATTGCAAAAAAAGAACCAGTGTATAGACTAAGGGAGAGAACTGAAATAGGAAACATCAAAACATGTGATTATAGTCAAGTTACTAAGTTGTTTACATGGTTACTTACTTATTCACACATCTCCAGCTTACGATCTCAGCTTCACCCCGAGATTACCGACTGTTTCTATGGAAAATGTTTGTAAACATGGGAACGGTTAAACCCATTATAATCCGATTGTTAAAATCATTAATCTAAAACGCTACAGACTCAGTGATCCTAGTAAAGAAACTCTCTGAAAGAGCAATTAGTGGAAAATGATAGAAGGATGGTACAATAAAATACTAGATGGTTGTAACCCACGATGTTAAAATGGGTTTCTTCGGGTAAAAAACAGCCTTTTTTCAACACTTTTTTCCCAAAATTAAATATTGAATTAAATTTTTTTATTGATACAAATATACTCGTACACTATTAACAAAGAAATAACAAAATTTTTGGAAAAAAATATTTCAAACTCGGCCATGCGACGCCATTTCCGGTGACCCCTCGGAACAAAAATATTCGCCCGCGTTGGTACGATAACTCCTTACAAGATCATCATAATTGAAAAAATACGGGTTTTAGTTAAAACCCTAACTTTGAACTGGGACGAAGGAAAAAAACTGAAAATTGGATTTTTAGCAGATATTTTTACAAAAAAATGAAAGTTTCACAGAAAATTACGTGACATTTTTTTTAATAGTTGTATTCGGAAAAAATCCTTCATCCAAGTCATTCATTTCATGAAGATCAGTTGAGTAGTTCTCGAAATCTTGTCAACTGACTTCAAAAACACAGTTTCGAGAAAAACGCGTTTAAGACGGAGCACTCGGCCTAGCTAGCCTCGAGCGCACAAGTTCTCAAAGCTTTATCTCTGAAACTATTACTTGGATCCACTTGAGGAGAGGTTTTGTAGTATTTAATAAGACAATAAACAAATAATTTTTTTGAAACCGGTAAATCCATGTAACACCTTAAACTCAACATCTTCACAGTGCCTGTTTTCTTGTACAAACGAATGTTGGCGACATGTCAACATGTTGCTATGCTCATTTATGCATACACAGAATAACGACACTTAGGGTCGTCTTCTCAATCATCTGTCAGTTAAGTTCTGGTTAAAGCAAAAAACAAGCTCTTTCTCGAAAGAAGGAATCTTGTTTAAATCAACCAGAACTTTACTGGCAGATTCCAGCTAATCAGGCATAGAGAAAACGGTCCTTAAACTATTATCTAAACATAAAGGTATAATCGGATTAATGTTAGAGGATCTGTACGCTATTTTGAATCTTTTACTAATGAATCAAGATCAAAATTGATTCGTATTTATTTGCACTTGGCTGAATTTACTTAGTATGACTTGAGAAGGAAAATCTTCTAAGTTAAAAAACCAAATATTTGTTGGTTTGAAGAATGAGAGAATTGAATAGAGCAAATAATGAAAAACAAAATTTTAATTCAATTATTATAACAGTAAACATTTCGAACTGGAACTCCCAATGTACTTGTTCACGGAATTATTATTTTTTTTTCAATCAAATTTGCCAGATAAAGTTTGTATAGTATCTTGAGTTATTGGCTTTCTATTGTCACTCAACGTTATGCCTTCGTACATGTACATTTATACTTGTAAATCTTGCGAATTTCAGGCTAATTTTGACTTTGGGAGTGTTTTCTTCCACAAGTGGATAATGAAAATACCTGCATATGAACATATACATACATATGTATGTGTGTAGGTATGTGTATGTCCAGAGTGTATGCTTTAAGAAATGATTTGTCTCGGCACAAACGTTGCGTTTATCTTAGTTAGAAGAGATATAACAACTCAGTACTCGATTGAATTTACTAGCGATAAGAACGCAAATCTTCGCCAGATTGTCTGATAAAAGTCTAGACCAACGTAAAGCATATGTAAGTTCTTCCTAACCTTTCTAGTTAGAAATTGATTTGTCGTGTAAACATACTTAAAATAGACCAAGTCTATAGATTAGACAATACAGATTGCAGCATTATATATGTATGTATGTATGTATAATTAGAAATTTGAATACATACATACATACTGTAGCAAGTAAATATTTGCAACGCACTACTTAATCTGGAAATAGTGTGGGAGAGATGAAAAAATAAAATAATAAACGTGATATATGTACATATGTATGCATGTACATAGTATGTATGTATGCGGAATTTCAATTAAGAATACATTTTCACTTACAAGCATACATATGCACGTACAAGTGTATGCAAGTATATGTACATATATGGATACAGAGATTATAAAATTAATTTAATTAACATTCGAAATTGATTACTTAATAACCGGTTTGTTGGAGTACTCATGCATACATACAAAGGTACATATGTACATACATACATATATGTATATACATATATGCACTTTTGTGTAATATTTCTTATTAATAAATTAAACCCAAAGTGGACTCTAGCTCACAAAGCCACGACCATTACATACATACATACATACATACATTTGTTACATACTATGTATATGCGACACGTATGAAATGAGCATATTTTCAATGCAGTGATCCATTTCGGAGTCGCCGCCGAGCATCGATAGCCCCTCTACCCGCCTTGCGCTTGAATAGTAAGGAGATGCTTGCGAGTGACTTCGACACCCACAGTGTGGCTAGCAACCAAGCGTCCATCACTAGCGTTAACTCATTGGCCAGTTTACTCCGGGAAAAAATGAATGTAAGTTGTAATACATACATACATACACATATACATCCGTACTTATTTATTTACGTATGTATATCATTTAAGGCATTCCCCCAAATGATTCGCAAAAAGAAACGTGAAACCAAGGATTATAAAATTAAGATTTTCGTCACAATATTATTCTTCATCATTGTCTTCTTGGTAAGAGTTTATGTTTCACTGTATGGAAGGATTTGTTTTTCCTTTTAGAGAAATGTAGTTTTAATTAATGAATTCGTAAATTAATTTGTACTACAATGTTTATTTCTTATCGAACCAGATTGGATACTCTTATATAACCTACCATAAAGAGATTTTAACTCGTTCCTATTTTGAAAAGATCAAATTCAGCTCGGTGGATCGTACTTTCAGTATTTTAAGTCACGAAGACAAGGAAGTGATAACAGGAAAGTTAGGTCTCTCTATAAGTTCCGATAGTATCCCGTTTTATTGTCTGGAAGACCAACGTAAAAATGATGGCAGCGTTTGTCTGGAATGGAATGGTATAGCTCGACTGTATATGAGTTTCCAAAATATGAATGTATTCCGTTGCTATAACATACAGTGGCAAGCACTGAGTTCGGGAATTTATCCAACCGATTGTTATGAGTTAAAAAGGGATAACGGACTATGGTTTGGTGGTAGCTTTACAAAGGGTATGGAATGGTCCTTAAGTTCGGCAAATTTTGACTATGCACCTTTTGGTAGTGGTGACGGTAAGGTTCATCAGTTCGGTAACGGAATAAAGCGCTATTTCATAAATTCGATTGGTGTGGCAATGCAGGTGGACGATCGCACACCTCTGCACATATCTGTCAATCAAACAGAAAATAGATTATGCTTTCGTGCGCGAAATGATAATTTCACCTTCGTCAATCATCTAACGGAATATCCAGAGCTTACATATAAAATTTGCACTACCGAAGACATGCGTAGTCTACATATGCTGATGACACAACAGAGTTTGTGGGATGGTCTAAAGGAATCTGATATCTATTCTCTGCATTCACTGATTGAAGAACCCGTATGGAAGATACCGTTTCAAAGTGAAGTGACATCGATTAATGAAACAACTATATACAATTATTCGGAGGATGTTATCGCGATGGGCTTTATGCGGTTGGGTCATATTTTAGTAAATGAATTCTGGCAAAGAAACATTGGAGATTTCGTTGTAGATCAAGAACGTTTTCCCACACTCAAGGACACTATTGAGGTACTCCATCGACGAGGTTTTAAAGTTGTTTTTACAATTCAACCCTTTATCAGTACAGATAGTCCAAATTTCAAAGACGCCGTTAAAAACAAATTGCTTATCTATGAACGGCACTCGGATAGAAGTATTCCCGCGCTTACACGGTACAAGAGTTCATCCAGTGCCGGAGTATTGGATATTACGAATAATGCTTCAATACCATGGTTACGGAATAAATTGGAAAAGCTAAAGGAAGACTACCAAGTGGACAGTTTTTACTTGGATCTCGGTACGAGCTATAATCTACCGCATTATTATCAGTGTCGAACGACTCTGGACAACCCCGATATGTATGCCAAAATCTTTACAAGTAGTATGGAAAGTGTTGGCTTTATTGGTGTATCCAGTGCAAGTGCTGTCCCAAAGCCACCAACCTTCCTCAGCACGCCACCCATAAATTCTTCGTGGGAGGGTTTGCGTGAATTGTTAACCGTTGTTTTAAACAATGGTATAAACGGCTATCCCTTTGTTTTACCAGGAGCTATTGGTGGCGACTATTATGTTAATCGCACTTTAAAAAAAATGGCGTCGTTTTACTCTCTGGGTCAACCAGAACTCGTCGAACAAGATCTTTTCATTCGTTGGATGCAATTAATGACTTTTATGCCGTCGATGCAATTTAGCCATTTACCATCTGAATATAAAAGTGATTACATTACTGATCAAGCCAAAGAATTGATGTCCATACGACAGAAAATTGTTATACCGTTATTGAAGAAATATCTAAGCGAGTCAATGAACGAAGGACTACCATTAGTGCGACCACTTTGGATGCTAGATCCCCATGACCCGGCTTGCTTACTTGTAAATGACGAATTTTCAGTAGGGGAGGAATTGATCGTGGCTCCAATTTTGGAAAAGAATTCGGATGAACGAGAAGGTAAAATTCCTGTCATTTACGCTCTCTCTTAGACATACATATGTATATGTTCATATTTGTTGATTTCTTTACTTCTGTTTATAGTTTACCTGCCACAAGGAGTTTGGAAGGATGGAATTGATGGCTCATTACGGAAAGGCAGTCGCTGGATGCATAATTACAAAGTGCCTAAAGATAAAATAGCCCATTTCGTTAAAATGCCAGACAACACTAGATTTTAATGCAGAAATGCATCAATACGAATACATTCCTAAGTCTTAGCTGAAATAGCTGTAAACTCTTTCGTATTTCAAACGTGCCTTAAAAAACCCGTCGACCATGTACGAGTAGATACTTTCGCTCAAGCACATTGCACTCTTAGAATGTTCTTTAAAATAAGGAAATACCTACAGGTATATACCATCCTCCAACGTCACAACAATTAATAACAAAGCCAAATAGATTCCTTGTTAATTCCATTAGAAACTTGAGCTTCCGTACATAATTCCATATTTGGTTCATCAACAAATTGGATGTAAACTTACAGTATTTAATTTAAATTTTAAGTATAAATGATAGAGTTAAATAAAATACTAGACAATTTTATTGTTGTGAAAAATATTATGTAAGTACATTAAACTTATCACGAATTGTTAAAACGATTTTTTAAAGCCTACATACACACCATTGTTAGAAATAAACATTAATAATTCTATAAACAATATAAATCTATTTACCATATTTATATAATTAATTGCATGTATTTAACTTGTTCGGCGGAAGTTCTGAATACTAATTTACTAATACTTTATATGTTTTGCATTTGCAAAACAACATTTTCCATATTATTGCTTACTTTACACTTGGGTAAATTATGGCTGCAGGGTTCTGTGCTCGGCGGTTTTAATGCAATATTGCAGCGGTCATCCTCGACAACAACTTCATTTTGATCCAAACACATGACAGTGCGATGTCGTACAGGCGACAAGTCCTCCGACCATTTGCAGGTAACTGGACAGTATTGCCACGGACCCGTCCACCAATGGGCCGGGCACTGATGCCTATTGCAAACACGTATACGCCGAGTTGGTCTCTTGTTTTCTGCAAAAGTCCAACAATATTCGGAACTAGGGATCCCTAAATAAAATAAGGCGCTACAATGAGTTCAAATACGTATTTATAAAACAACACTTTCCTTACATTCTCCATCCGCATAGCATTGTGCTATTCTATATTGCACACCGCCTCCACAGCTGCTGGTACAATCGGTCCAATCACCCAACTTCCATGAATACCGTACTCCTTGCGAGTTATTTAGTGCGGGTAAGGCAAATTCATAACGAATACTGGTATTTAATCCGTCCCCACGAATTATAGCCTGACAATTTATAATCTTATAATTAGTAATTGTTTAGAAAAACAAAGAGCATTAGAAGTTTCGATTCGAATAATTCGATAATTAGAAGCTTGGTACTACATCATAATTTATTAAGCTAAGCATCCTCACCCTTTAAAAAACCAAGCAAAATTAATTAATTGGAAAAATTGCGTAGCACTGTCTACTTAGGGAAAATTCTATATCTCCTAAATAATTAGACAAATTTTGTACAAAACATTAGCCTGATGCCTGCTTAGGAACATCCCAAATTTGAGATATCCTCATTTCAAATATAACGCCGCTTTAAACTTTATCATTTCATTTGAATATACTTTAGATAATTGGATAAGCAAAAAAGTTAGCGCCGATTTGTTGTAAAATAGTTATTCTAAAGGAGATTCTATTTAATTTTCAGTTTTAATTTAATTGCTGATTGAGTTATGTATAGCGCCAAAGCACTGTATTTTTGAATAACAAATAATAATAATTTTTTGAAGTTTTAAACCTAACATATATCCACTTGGTAGTGATTCGCATTAATTTAGAATGTTTAAAGTATTTCTGGAAACTTACATGTACTGTTATAGCATTTTCAATCGGTTGAGGTATTTTTATGATCTCTTGCTCATCCACGCGATCATATAAACTCTCCGTTCCTGCTATTCTGAATTCTCCAGGCATAGATATAAGCCCGTCACCATTTAGGTAAAAATTACTACTATTCGCCATTGAAAGTCCGAGAAATATTTTTGAATTACTTATTTCTCTTATTATAATATGTCGGGCTTTCGAGGGAATGGTTACAATCTCTACGTATCCATCAGTTACATTGACGTTCTCTTCAAATACCTCCTGAAATATTTTAATTTTTACAAAAGCATTTTTTTTAGATTTTATATTTTCCATTTCATTACTTACTCACTTTTATCAATTTACATCGATCGCTCTTTCCACCACACACTCCACATTGATCCTCTCGCATGTTGGAATCCAAAACCCAATCACATCCGACTTTCTAAATCAATCCATATGTTTGTGTTCTTTGACCTTTGAAAATATATGTTCCATTATGTTGCCTCACCTTACATATTCCATCGATGCACATATCGTTGGTACCAACACCACAAGGCGTGCCATCCTTCACTGTGTCTCCCCAATTTGCAATGATGGTATCGTCAACATCAGTGCACAGCAGCTTACAAGGATTTTCTGCAAACACCAAAATACTTGTAGGCGTTTCAACAAACAGAAAAAGGAACTTTTCTAAATTCCGACTACTTACTATTATCGAAGAATGGTAACCATTTGTAAATTGAACCTTGATAATACACATTGTCATAGTTGGAACATTGGTGTGCCCGAAAACTGACTTCACCCACCGGACATGGCTGATGATTACATATCTTATATCTGAAAATATTGTATATGTAGAACACCCAATGTGTATATAAAAGTTCAAGGAGCAACAAACCTTTTTCTTTCACCAATGCAAAAGAGACCGCCATTCGCCGGCACCGGATTGTTGCATTCTCGTTTTTGAGTCGACACACCTCCGCCACACGTTCTCGAACAATCGCTCCATTTGGACCAAGCCCCCCAACTCCCATTAATTGGGTGAGCTTGTTCATTTGGTATACACTTTCCATTATGACATCCCTATCAAATCAAAATATCACAGACTCAAAAAATAGCAATGCTTACAAAAAACTGAATTCATAAAATATTGATTAACCTTTCCATCACCACAACTTGTTCCCGGCGCTGTAGGACGCAAGTTTGTTATGCATTCGCCATTGACTCTACACCACAATGTAGAGCAAATCTCATCCATAGATGTGCATGACGATGCGTTGACGTCGGCTTCCGTTAGATTGAACTGCAGACGACATTGTGTTTCGACATCGAATAGTACTCCTGGGGGTAAAGCTGGATAAACATATTTTCTTTTGGGAGTGGGCGCATCATCTAGACAGTCGCCGAAACCTTGACTGTAAGTTCAAATATAGTGTTATTAAAAAGTATAAATGAACTGTGGAAATATTCGTGAGCCACACACGTACTCTAGAAATTGTGTAATATACTTCCGGCTACAATTCGACCAGGAAACTTGTAAAGTATCTGCTCCAAAAGTCGGTGTCATTATGTGAACTATTGAACCTACTCGAGGATGGCATCCAGTTTTCGCTGTATCATGAAACATGCCGAAACTACGATGGATGGTAAACAGTTAAGCATAAAGACATATGTACAAATATTTTTTTTATATTATTACAACATGTTGGTACCTCACGGTTGTTTGTATCACCTAAAACTAGAAAATATGTGATATTGGACTAAAAATTACCCAAACCCCCACATACTCGTACTACTTATAATGATTTTCTTTATTCTAACAAACCCTATGCTGAATATGCCAGTCAGTGTATGAGTTATATCTTTATAAAATCTTGCCCAAAGCTAGTGAAGGTCTTTACTACCCCTAATATATCCTATACATATAATGATTTCCTGCTTCCCACCTGTCTTTACTCCGCTTAGGTATGCATAAAATGCATTGCATGTAAGTGAAATTACACCATACTGGTGTTCCTGTCGGAATAATATTAAGATATGCGTTTTAATCGTTGTATAGAGATTCCGTTCCGATGTCACCTATTTTTACACTATATGAGGCGATGTTAAAAGAATTCCACCATAGACAGCTTGTTACATATTGCTCGTTCGTATTGGAAGTCGAACTTTTTGAAAAGTTTCAGCCCACAGAATAATACGATTCTTTGTACTATATTGTTGTGTCCTAAGAGGAGCTTATGAGCGTAGAAATGATCCGTCTGCAACAATTTTTACACAACTTATCGCTTACACGGACCGGCGGACAGACAATCGCCCGAAAACCAATTCGTCTCATTATCCTGATAATTTATGTACGTACCATCTCGATTAGTTTCAGGTGAAACAAATACACGTTAATTGAATAAAATTATAATTGTCTATAGCAACATGTTGCGAAAGTACATATAAACTAAATATTAATAGTTGAATCGAAATTAATTTTAACGTACTTGTGTCCCAATTCATGTGCAATCGTATGCGAAAGCATGATACCATTGTCTTCGTTAACGCTACACGATTGCTTCGGCTTACACATGCCACCCACATTGGCTAAACCGAGGGTCCTAGAAATTTAGAAAAATATAAACGAAATCTACTAAAACATACACATACATACATACATATGTATGCAGCAAGTCAAAAGCGAAATTTACTCAATCAACTTGAATATTTTACTCACATGCAGTTGTTGCCGCAAATATTGGTCCGCGTTATAAGTATCGCAACATCATGATGATAGGGATCATTTTCGTTGGCCGTATTCAGTTTGTGCTGCCATCTGGTGTGGTGTCACAAAATTACCAAAGAGGAGTATAAATGCACAGTTTTTATTGCTTAAAGTAAATTATTATAAAACTACTACAAATACCACCAACAATACATTAAGTACAGCTGAAAATATACATATGTGTTTCCGTACATGTATGTACTTAAAATTGGAATATACGAATCTAATCTTGATTCTCAAATTACTCAACTCAAAAGAAATCAAGCAAATATGATAGATTGTTCGAAAGAAGATGTGTGCCTACCTGCATACATATGTATGTATATATGGACTCCTTTAAAAAAACATCAGGTAAAGAAACTTCTTGTTAGTAAACAACAATTAAAAACCAATTGCAATTTGAACTACATGAATATAATGGCATTAACGATTTTAAAGTAGTTTGCGACTCAAACATTCGTTTTCCAATAACTCACCTACAAAATTTATCCAAATTCTTTTGCGCATTTTGCGTAAGATTTAAATCGGGGTGAGCTTCATGCTCCTCAAACAAAATAATTTTGACGACAACAATTTCAATTGAATTGCCTATGCTGGGATCTTTATAAAGCGCCGATACCATATTCATTATGGTGAGTATATATGTCTCCAGTTTGCTATGAAATGCAACCATGGTTGCATCTGCCACTATCAGCGCTTCTACATGGCGTGGACTGCTAATTGAACGTTTTGTGCGCTTCATTTCCTTCGTATTTATAATGTTTTTGTCAATATTGATTTTCTCATAGTCTGTAGTTTGACTTTGGATTGTGGAATCCGAATGATTGATTGTATTAAAGTGATCTGAAGCTGTCTCATATTTGAATTTAATTTGCGGCGTCTGATTGAATTTCCCAGGATATCTTCCTTGTATACATTGCATTGAATGTTGATGGCGACGGTATGAGCGGAATGAATATTTGTGCCTTAACTTTCTACCGCCTTGAATTTTGACCTAGGAAAATATACACAGATTCGTTCATAAAATGCTTCACATTTATGGTTTTTGTTAGGTAGAATGTGCATAATTCCAATTGAATTTTTCATACTTTCCCATGCGCTTGCCATTCTAGACGTGTCCCACTATATCTTTTCGGTTCCTTAGTACCACAGTTACTAATCAAATCTTCTCGCTGTTTGTATTTTGCATAATGCTTCTGCAAAGTGCAATTAATTACTCAACATTGTTTTTTGCATTAAACAGATTTTTTAGAAGATGCGGTTTACTTCATAATGAGGTAGTGCTTATAAGTGTAATTATATTTTATACACTCATTTTTTTTCGGTTTACCTTTGGTTTCAAAGACGATCTCTGAAATAAAACATGAGGATGCCCGCTTGAATTGTCAGCTGGGTCGTTCTTTGAAGGCTCAATATAGTATTCATGACGTTTCGTCTTTATATGACCAACCTAGAATTTTAAATAATATATATTTAAATAGTTTAAATTATTTTATTTAAAGTAAAAGACCATATATAAAATTTAATTTTTGCGATTAAGAGGTTGTTCAAAAGTTACCAATACTCCAACTAACGAAATATTGCTTATTATTCTTCTGAGAAACTAAAATTCCGTCAGAATCCGTGCAGTAATCAGAAAATTTTAATAATAACTTGAAATTAAAAGTCACTTTGTTGTCCAAATTTAAATTTACGGATTCAAAATTCCTATAATAATGTATGAGAAGAAACTTCAGCAAGCTCTGGGAAGATTATTGGAATAAAAACTTTGACCAAATTAAGGTTTTAATTTCAATATTTTAAAAGAGTCACTTTTTCATATAGTCTCAAATAAAACTAAAAACAAGTTCTTTAACCAAAAGCAGCTAATTTTAAAGGCAACATTAAGCATGAACTTTACCTCTGTATGAGTTAAAGGATATCTTCATGAGAAGCATTTACTATTTATGAGGTACGAGTATGTTTACCCCGAACGAAAAGAAAATCAATCATATATTTGAAATTATGTGCAAATACTTGTATGATATGAAATGTTGTCTACTGTCGAGTTAAACTCACCAAACCTTCACACGTTGATATCGCCACATTAGAGTCGTGGTGTCCACGCACTTTTCCATGAAAATGACAGTCTGTGCTTGGAACAGCCGCCTTACGCGTACGAATATCGCGCCGATGCCTCTCGATTATCAAGCTCGGTGCGAGGAAATAAGTATGAGGTCTGCATTTATGATGATAATCACCAATATGCAATGATATGTAGGTATATTATATCGGTAAATGCATTATATGTATGTCAGTTAAATAATAAATTAATTATTTGAATTCTCACTCTAAATCAAGATGCATGGTTCCATTATCCATATCCAGCTGGTAATGAATTTTACTGAGAGTCTTAGCAATATTTCGGCGGCGTCGGCTATGTTCATGACGATAGTTCTGATCATGTCGATACGCCAAATCGAAAGTTAGAAAATCGCCGTTTGCATTCACTCGTTTTGGAATAACAGTTGCGCCCGATTTTAATTTGTCCGAATGCAGTCCTAATCGCAATAAAAAATACGTAAATGTTTAGAAGATATTAGGGACATTCCGTAATAAGAAACTAAGAAGGGCATTAAATTAATATAATTAGAATGTAAACAAAAACAAACATGTGTGAAAGTATGAAGATACATTCAGATGTATGATACCTACCGTATAAAAGATCGGTTCCTGCGGCGCCGTAAATACACAACAATTGTAGAATTGAAGGTACAATATAGATGAACAACTCCATTCTAATTGTGGAAAAGTTTTATCATCGGTTCATCGATTTCATAGCGACAATTGGACAAAATTGTTTTTACGTTAGGGTCCTTATTATTAACACAAATGGATATTTATTTTAACCACTTTAACCGTTATCAATAAAATCTTGAACTTTGCTAATTAACTTAAACATGGCAATGTGTGCATCACTTAAAACTTCGTCAACTGCAACATGTTCTAAGAATTCTGAATTCTGATACAACTGAAATAAATCAAAATAAAATCAATATGTTTTCGCTTAATAGGACTTGGTGGGCCTGACAAAGGACCGATTCCGTTCGTTTGCAATACCAACCCTCCTTGGATGCCAAGGAACATGTTTACGAAGTTTCATTAAGATATCTTAGTTTTTACTAAAGTTTTCGCTTGCACAGACTGACAGACAGACTGTTATACTTTCTGTCGCAACATGTTGCGAGAGTGTAATTAATACATTAATGTAAAAAATTTCTAAAAAAATCGTTCCATTATCGTTTAAGTGTATCAGCATGATTGAGAATTATTTCAATAATCGTATGTATGTACATATGTATTCCTGGAACAAAAAAAATAATGCTTCAGTTTTATTCTCCTAGTCTAAACGATACATACGAACCTAACTGGCAAAACATTTCTAAAGGTTTTAACTATTGCACAGTGTGTTTAAATTTATTATCCCTATTATACCTATTGTTATTGTGTTTAAACTAGCAACTCGTTATATGACAGATGACAGATAAGTAAAGATACTAATATCAGATTCCATACAATTTATATAGTTAGCTATATATCAAGCGCGTCATGAGCTTATTGTTGCCCACAGCACACTTAGCAAACGAGACGAGATTGCATTTGAATCAATGTCTTTAGCAGACGTCAAGTTTGAGAATAATATCAATGTTTGTTGGCAATATCATAAATCATACAGTAAAATAATAAAGAAGGAATTGGCAACAAACGTCAGTAAAAGTTGGCAATACATTAAATAAGCACATCACCTTTAACTAATAATCCTCATATTATGACATGCAATGCTTCACAGCAAATACTCGCACATTTGCATTTGGCAGCAGTCGCTTACATACTATACATACTTATACTTAGTCTGACGCCAACGCTAAGTTCTTTTGGTCCCGCAAATTCGAAAAAACGTTGCAATCATCTTTGTCCCTTTTTGATTTCTAAAGTCGAAGCCAGCCAGAAATTCGATTGGAAGCGACGTTTTTTCCGACTAATGTCGAAGGTTTTTCCAAGCATAAATTTTTGTCTGTTTAGTTCTATTTTTGTAAGTAGTATCGAAGGAGAAATTTAGAAATAATAATTTTTTTTTTGCATATTTTCAAAGTAGACACCTATAAAAATAACACACCAAATTTTGGAGTTATCGTCTTCTACCATAAAATGGTATATTGAAAACAATCACTTTATTATACTCTCGCAACAAAGTTGCTAAAGAGAGTATTATAGTTTTGTTCACATAACGGTTGTTTGTAAGTCCTAAAACTAAAAGAGTCAGATATAGGGTTATATATACCAAAGTGATCAGGGTGACGAGTAGAGTTGAAATCCGGATGTCTGTCTGTCCGTCCGTCCGTGCAAGCTGTAACTTGAGTAAAAATTGAGATATCATGATGAAACTTGGTACACGTATTTCTTGGCTCCATAAGAAGGTTAAGTTCGAAGATGGGCAAAATCGGCCCACTGCCACGCCCACAAAATGGCGGAAACCGAAATCCTATAAAGTGTCATAACTAAGCCATAAATAAAGATATTAAAGTGAAATTTGGCACAAAGGATCGCATTAGGGAGGGGCATATTTGGACGTAATTTTTTTGGAAAAGTGGGCGTGGCCCCGCCCCCTACTAAGTTTTTTGTACATATCTCGGAAACTACTATAGCTATGTCAACCAAACTCTATAGAGTCATTTCCTTCAGACATTTCCATATACAGTTCAAAAATTGAAGAAATCGGATAATAACCACGCCCACCTCCCATACAAAGGTTATGTTAAAAATCACTAAAAGTGCGTTAACCGACTAACAAAAAACGTCAGAAACACTAAATTTTACGGAAGAAATGGCAGAAGGAAGCTGCACTCAGGCTTTTAATAAAAATTGAAAATGGGCGTGGCGTCGCCCACTTATGGACCAAAAACCATATCTCAGGAACTACTCTACCGATTTCAATGAAATTCGGTATATAATATTTTCTTAGCACCCCGATGACATATACGAAATATGGGTGCAATCGGTTCACAACCACGCCTTCTTCCAATATAACGCTATTTTGAATTCCATCTGATGTCTTCTCTGTATAATATATATATTAGGAACCAATGATGATAGCGGAATAAAACTTTACACAAATACGGTATTTGAGCTGAGGTATCACGTTTAAAAAAATATGTAAATTACGGATAATGAAATCTCAATTATCACTTTATCATGCGAGAGTATAAAATGTTCGGTGACAC